>NC_048220.1:78355779-78453653 GCF_002007445.2 Ailuropoda melanoleuca | reverse complement strand
AAAGATTTTATTTATTTATTTGACAGAGATAGAGACAGCCAGCGAGAGAGGGAACACAAGCAGGGGGAGTGGGAGAGGAAGAAGCAGGCTCATAGCGGAGGAGCCTGATGTGGGGCTCGATCCCATAACGCGGGGATCACGCCCTGAGCCGAAGGCAGACGCTTAACCGCCATGCCACCCAGGCGCCCCTGTATTTTGTTTTGAAAAGATAAGAATGTAATTTTTTTTCTATGAAGAAAGGTCATCAAAATTATGTTCCTGCCAGTTTCCTCTAAACACGGTATTTTACCTGATCGTTTGGTGGAGGAGAACAGGGGGAGGATGAGAGAGGAGGTTGTTGCTACATTCGTGGATTCTTACTCTGCTCCCAGTTCAGGCTCCAGGTGGAAACCTCCGAGTTCGTAATTGTTCTTCTGGCCTTTGCTATATAGGATCTCACAGATTCTTTTCTGTTTGAACCTGTTGGGGGGTCTCTGTCCTACACTACCAGTGCACCCACCCCAGGACCCAGCTTTTCTGAATTTATATCTCATCCTCTTATGGGGAAATTTTACACAAATTTTTGATTGATGGCATGAACCATGTAACTCAAGTTGTGAAGGCTTTTGAAGCTTAAAAACTAGGTCATTGCAATTCAAAAGTCTGGGTTTATGAAACTCAAAGAAGGGATGACTGGGTGGCTCAGTGGGTTCAGCACCTGCCTTCGGCTCAGGTTATGATCCCAGTGTCCTGGGATCGAGTCCTGCATCAGGCTCCTTGCTCAGCCTGGAACCTTCCTCTCCTTCTGCCTGTTGCTCCCAGTGCTTATGCTCTCTCTCTCTCTCTGACAAATAAATAAAATCTTAAAAAAAAAGAAAGAAACTCAAAGAAGGGTTTGATACTTGTTTTCCTGAGATTCCTTCTCTAAGACCCTGAGGTGTATTGTCCTAACCACCTGGACTAGGGGAAGAGACGTGGCATACCAGGACCCGCGCTGGAAGAGAGAAACTCTTGTTATGTCCCACTACAGTGATAATGAAACAGAAAGTAACTCCAGAGTTAATTTAGAGGCATGAACTAAAATAATCCTCATTTAAATATTTTTTATGCTAAAGAGTGACAATTTAATTCCGATTCTAAGGTTCTGCTTTGGTGATGAGAGGTTTAATAGCAGATGCTTACTAATAGTATCTTTGTGCATTTCTCTATCAGTCTTGATAGTGATTGTCTCTAAACTGTGAAGTTTTGTTTTTTAGGCAACAGGGATATAGTGCTGTATTCTATAAGGGTTCTTTCTCTGTCCTTCAGAAAGGCCATTTGGAAACTAATTGAGGCACCTGAAGTTCTGATTTCAAATAAGTTTAAAACCGACCTTTCTGTTGTTTAGAATAATTCTCTTTATTTAATAATTCACTTTCTTTATTTGCAGAACTCAGACTAAAAATATAACCTGTTTCATATCCTTGACTTCCCCACAGTAATAAACATTGTAAGATGCTCTTTAACATTTGTGTTAATAAATGAAAGTGATTGGAGAATGAAGGAAATTGGTGAGTTAGTATGTGTTTAATGTAGTATGTGCTTAATGAGAGAAATTTTTAAGTAGGCTGGTTTGGTGAGGCGATAAAATGGAATTTGTGTTGACCTATCTGACATTGGATTATACGAACTTCAAAGTTCTGTCTCGCACTAGCAGTTCTGAGAGAGGGGATCTGAGATGCTGGTGTCCTTGAAGTATAGAGTTCTGCTTGTTGCCACGTGATTTCTACTCATTTACTTCTATGAAGTTGATTGTTTTGTTCTCGACGTATTTATCCTACAAGTACTTCTTAATGTGCGGTGACAGAAGTAGAAAATGATCTGTCAAGGAAACTTCATGCATACTTCTTAAGTCACAAATTATGTTTCTCAATTCATCACTGGCAAGTGCCATAACTAGAATATATCAAAGTAGATGGAAAATTGGGTCCTGTTTTACCATTAAAAAAAAAAAAGAGCACTTTGTGAAACTCTGATAATGAAGCAACTGTTTTTTCTATTTAATGCCATTAATATCTTGGTTCTGTGCATTTGGACTGAAAGTATATAATTCTAAAACAGTGCGTTTAAAATTGTGCTTCTCAGTCACATTTGCATTTTTAAATATAGAAAAGTTTGCAAAATTATCAGTCTGTGAGTCTAACCAAATTACTTGAATATTAAACATGTTTATTTTCAATATATATGGAGATTCAGTCATGAGCCCTATTTTACTAGTTTCTCCAGGTAAAATAGGCCAACTAAAAGATTTTGTCAGTTTCATTCCTATTATGATTTAATTTAGTTTGAGAATTTCTGTAGATTATATGTGTTAAAGAAGTTTCTGATAAGAAAAAGTATGCAAAATCTATTAGACATACTGTATGAGCAATGTTTATGAAATAGTTTAAAATATGTTGGCAGTACAGAATTACTAGGTACAGTTTTTTGCCTACAGCAGTTGACTATCAAATGATTAGAAATGTTGGAATGCTTGGTATATCTTTGAAAGAGAAATCTGCATAAGTCCGTATCTACCCTTGGCAAGTTGCCAAATCCATGTATTATACCATTTTAATATAATATTATTCTCATATCAGATTTTTAAATATTTTTAGCTGTGGGAAATTGCTTTCTCCAGGTGACAAATGATTAAATGAGGGCTTTTTCATGTTAGAAATAATTCCAGTATATTTATATTGGTCCATGAGAGTATATAAATTTAAGCCAAATAATTTAATGTTTATCATATCATTTTAGGTTCATAGAGGATTAGCTCATTAAACACCTTTTAGGAACCACCTTCCCTCATAGCACATGCATTAACTCTTTGAGGGCATTGGGGTATAATCAAATGTACTAGATTACATTAATCTAATGATGTAGTCAGTTTCCTTTTTTAAGAAATGGTTCAAGTAAAATAACATTTATTTAACTTTTGATTCTTTTCAATTTGGTCTAAGTGTGTCAGAAATACCAAAGATTTATAAAACCAAAGAGAGGATTCTGAAGGTATCACACATCCTTGGTTCTACTATCATTTTAGAAACATGAGTTGCTAGTTGATTTTTTTAAATTTTATTTATTTATTTTAGAGATAGAGAGTGAGCGCTCAAGTGGGGTGAGGAGAGGGAGAGGGAGAAGCAGGCTTCCCACTGATTAGGGAGCCTGACGTAGGGCTCAATCCCAGGACCCTGAGATCATGACCTGAGCCGAAATCAAGTCAGACACTTAACCGACTGAACCACCCAGGTGCCCATCTAGTCAGTTTTTTTAAAAGCTGAAAATGAAAAGATGTTACAACATTTCTCTATAATTTTTCAGACAAAAGTTCTTTCCATTAGCTCAGGTTTTTTAAAAATCAAGATCTCTTTACCAGCTTCCTGGGACACAAATTAAAAAATTAAAGAATGTAAGTTTTATTTTTCCTGCCCAAATGGAGTCTTGTCACAATTTCACATGGAGACAAATTGCTGAAGCACAACAACAGGCAGGATGAGTATCCATCTAAGAAGACAGCTGTACATATTTTGTTTTCATGACAAATGTAAGGTCACAGGTGTAAAGAGCAGTAGAAACACCTTCACTTCAGTGAAGGGGCTCAATGAAGGTTTATAGGATGTGATTTTGTTAGGGCTGTTGGGCTTCAAAATATATTTAAATAGTCACATCTATGATTGAAGATGGAAGAATTTTTGATGCAGACGTTAGTAAACGCAGAGGCAGGAGAGAGCAGGGTATAGGCAGAAGACCAAGTATTCCATTATGACTGAATGTCTTAGAAAGTCGGCATGAGGAGATGCCTGCCTTTCTAAAATACCGTAGCAATGAATAAACTTACATTAATAGCATGTTCTTCTTATGAATATGTGAATGCCCTTTTTCTGATAAAACACATTAGTAGTCTATATTCATTTATTAAAGCATATATTTAATATCTGAATAATTCTGCGTGGTGGTACCTGTAATGTCAGAAATTTCTTCTTTTAACATTGAAATTCATCATTTAAGAACTTTTTACAGTTAAAAGAAATCTTGTCCCATTCCTTATCAACATATTTTTTTTCCTGTGGTTTTCCTTGTTTCCAGTTAGCTTTTAAATGCAATGATTAGTATTACTTATGTAGGTTCCGGCGGGGGTGGGGATCAGTTAACAAATTGATATTTATTTATAAACAGACAGCATTTTTTGGACAGAGGTGCTCTCATGAATGCCGGAGAACTGCTGCTTTGAGTTGATTTAAGGAAATAATAAGGAGCATCTGGAAATTCAAGCCCAACTGATTTACCATTTACTGTATCATTTTGGGTCTGTACAGATTTAGCTCATTAAACACCTTTTAAGAACTTCCTTTTGCTGGAAGTAGAGTGGGAAAAAATTCCCTAAACAGTCTTTGAAAAATTACTGTTTGCAAAAAAGATTACCAGGGAAGCAAAACATTGAATTCTGAATAATTATAATTACAGTGTAGCCTCTTATAGTTTCTAAAGTGCCAGTGCTAAAATGATACGAATAGAGGGGGAGAATATTTTAAGTGTAGACAAATTAATGCCAACTAAAGTGAGTTAGAATGTGTTTGTATTTTTGTGTTTGAGCACGCTTATCTTCTTACTCTTCCTGCTAGCACTTGAAACATAGGCTTTTATGTGCCAGACATTTAAAGATAAATGTGACGGCCTCTACTCTGAAGGAGTTGACATTCTAGTAGGAGAAACAAACTTTTAAACAAATAAGTTAAAGGGTGTGAATTAAATAGAAAATATACAATTACATGAAAGACATACCAGAGAGCAGATGAATCAACTCAGCCAGGGATGGGAGTGCTGAGGTCAGAAATGCTTCATAGAAGTGTGATTCCCAGGCACTAAATGCTTCACAGAGGTGTAGTGTCTTGAAGGATGAGGGGGATTTTCCTAATTCCCTGGAGGAGTGCAGTATCCGTGTGGGCAGGCCTGGAGAAATACAACAACGTATAGTCTGATACTGCTAGAAGGTCGGCTTTGAGGGTGAAGGCGTAGAAAGTGATTGCGGAGAAGCAAACAAGGATCCAGGAGGTCATGTAGCGACCTGGATGCCAAACTGAGGTATTTGGAGATTCTTTCAAAGATTCCTCATTGCCTTTAGATTAATTAGGGGAATAACCTGATCAGATCTGCTTTTAGAAATAGAACTCATAGGTGTATGGACGGAGAAAAGTGTTTGGAAAGAGAAAAGATCAGTGCCCTTTTTTTCATTGAAAAAAAATATTGATTGGTTCCTACAATGGCTTGAGCATGATATGAAACTGGGGTTACAGAGCAAAGAAAACCTGGCCTGGTTCTGCTCACAGAATAGCCGGCAAACAGGCATCTCAACAAACTAGAATACAGTGAGGAGAGGTCAATAGTCAGAGCAGTTGTTTTGACAAAAGGAAAAGGAATCCAAGAAACTTCCAGGTCTATGTGTGTGGTGGGGATAGTGGGTGAGGGGAGGGAATCCAAAGATGGTTTACGCTGGACCTCAGACCTGGAAGCTGAGTGTAATTTTGTGAAGGAGATTCTGCCAGGTACGTAAACCATTCTGAGCAGACAGAGTTAGGCCATAGGAGGGAGCATGATGTGTGGAGGAATAGAGATAGTTCACTGATGCTAGAGCATAAAGGGTAGGAGATGAAACAAGAGAAGTATTCAGGGCCACCCTGAAGAAAACTCTAAATGGAGGAGTGACATTATCACATTTCCATGTTAGGACAAATAGGGTCAGGATTCAGGATCATTGATGGAGACAATTTGGGTGGTCCATGCAAGAGATGACGATGACTAGACTTAAGGCAGGGATAGGGAGAAAGTATTAGGGGAATACATTTAAAGATTAGGAGATGGGATTAATGAATTTTGGCATCTGGTTTGATATGGGGAAGGAGAAAAGAGATGACTCAAGTTTCTTGTGTATGTAATGCATGGTGCCACTTATTCACTGAATAAGGTGGGGGTATCCTTGAGTTTATATCTACTTGGCTATTGAATTTAGGGAGTAGAACTTGGGAAAGAAATTTGAACCAGGTATTAGGAGATGTCAATATTTGGTGGTTGTTAAAGCCTTGGTATGGATGTGCTCTGTCAAGATTACTATGGTATAAGTTTCCAGATATAACCTCAGTGAACAACACCATTAGTTAAGGAGTGGGCAGAGGAAGCTGAAGCCCAAGAGAAAATGAAAAAGAGGAATCAGAAAAATAGGCAAGTTGTTGTTACTTCAAACAAAAGGAAGAGAAAATTTCAAGAAGGAGGTGTCAGATGCTTCAGTGATAGTTATTTAGTTGAGGAGTGAGGGAAAGACCTGTGGATTTAGCATTTAGGAAGATCTTTCTGATTCTGGTGAAAGCTGTTTTAGCACAGAAGTTGTGGGGGAGGTTATAGTGGATCAAGGAGTTTTATTTACTTTTTTAAGGTGGGTGACTCAAATATGTTTAGCAGCTGAGACGAGGAGATAAGAGAATGAGAGAGATACAAGTGAAGGAGGGATTCATTGAGCGAGTCTAAGAGGAATTCAAGGGGCCTGGTTAGGAATAAGGGAATATCAAGATGAATTAACCTTGAGAAGAGAGAGAGAGATACCATCTACCTCTGAGAATAGAGGGTGGGTGCTGATTAAACACTTGTAGGTTTTATGGAGTTTAAGAAGTTGAAAGAGTGCAACTTGATGGCCCCTAATTGTTCTTTGAAGCCAGACAAGTTCTGAGATAAAAGCCTGAGGCAAGGAGGGAGTTGGGTGGGCCCCTTGGGACGGGAGCTAACTTTTGGAAGAGCTGCTGTGGCAGAGGGAGCTGATCAGCAGAATGTGGAATTGCTGAGTGGTTGTGAGAGCTTGCAAACCTTAAATTTGTAGGGGCACCAGTCCACATGATTGTTGTATTTCCTCCAGCAGAACTCAGCAGCCCAGTTATGAAAACTCAAAAAATGTTGATTGAAACTGAATCTGGAGATGCTGTGAACCAAGGATGGTATAAGACAGCTATCAGATTCCATGAATTCAGATTTGTAGATTTCAGAGTAGACTGAATAATTCTGTGAATTCTAAAATTAACAAATGCTCTGTGTTGTGTCCTAAGTGGACATAATTTGTTTCCTATTGAGTGTTTCTTATTCAGGAATATCCTCAGTTCCTTAAACACTCTTCATAATCACCACCCATGCCATCCCCTGCCTCCCACAGTGATGTGATCTTAATTCTGTGTCTGCTGACTATTTTATATCTGGAAGTTTCCTTATTTCAGTCAGATCATTTCTTCTGAGTATTAATGATTTCTATGTTGGTCATGTAAGAATATGAGTTTGCCCCTTGATGAAAGATGTGCCTTGAAGGAAGATAAACGCTTATTCCCAAATGAATGAGTAAATCTGAGGTACTTTTAACCTCAGAGTCTAGCTCTTATGTGTCCCTCTCCATAAAACCTGTCCCAGGTTTATCCCCCCTTTGGTTAGACAACCTGAGGTCCTCTGCCTGCCTTTCTTATAGCCTCTTTTCCATACTTTGTCCATATAGCAGCTATCACAGAATTTCATGCTTTTTCTGTATAGTTTTGAATTCCATGAATGCAGGGACTGGGTCTTACTCATCTCTGTATTTAACTCCAGTGTCTCCTTGTTGCCTGGCACAAATTAGGCACTGAATCAGCAGTAAGTAAATAATAAAGGTATAAATAAAAAATAATAATAAATGCATGAATGACTCATTACTTCTTCAGTGTAAAAGCCGTGAGTGAGAGAGGAAGAACAAAACTTTGTGACTCAAACTTCTTTTTGCCTCTTCTCCCCACTGCTGTATCGTCGGGTTTACCTTTGACCAATTCAGGAACAGATGTTTGGGGTGCCTGGGTAGCGCAGCCGTTAAGCGTCTGCCTTCAGCTCAGGGCGTGATCCCGGCGTTCTGGGATCGAGTCCCACATCGGGCTCCTCCGCTATGAGCCTGCTTCTTCCTCTCCCACTCCCCCTGCTTGTGTTCCCACTCTTCGCTGGCTCTCTCTATCTCTGTCAAATAAAAAAATAAAATCTTTAAAAAAAAAAAAAAAGAACAGATGTTTACTTGTTGGTTTGATATCAGACCCAATTATTCTAGGCATTGGAATAGGAGAAAAGCATAAAATTTGTATGCAGTCCAAAAGCCCACACAAAGTCTTTTACCAAAATTACTGATGGGCAAAAAAATTGAGAGTTTTAAATTTTCTTTTTTGTTCTTCATGCTTCTGTTCTATGGGTAATGCATATTTCAAGCAAAGCCAATGAAAAATTAGCCAGACATATTACGGAGAAAAAGAAGATGGGAAGAAGTAAAGGTTTTCTGAAAACGTCGGTCATCTTGAAGTTTGCAGTCTGAAACATATTCTCTTTGCTTGCCCTTTTGCTTTTAAGACTGCCCCAATGAACTAGAGTCTGTCTTTATAACTTTGGACAAATTACTGAATAATACATCATCTGGCCAATAGTCTTATGTCCTTTTGATTTAGAATCTTTATCTTTGTATCATAAAACATCTTAGTCTTGAAAACTTTTATAGGAAGTTACAAAAAATAGGCACAAAGATTCTAGAAAAATAAGGCAACTTAAAAATGAAGTAGGAAGCAGTTATAGTTTTAATATTTTTATCTTAGAAGTGGGGCTTTTATCTTAGAAGTGTTCTACTCAGTCAGTAGAGCGTGTGACTCTTGATCTCAGGGTCGTGAGTTTGAGCCCCACATTGGGTATAGAGATTATTTAAAAATAAAATCTTAAAAAAAAAGAAGTGTTGTACTGAGGTTATCAATAAACTCATTACAGACAGTGTGTTTCTTAGTAGTTCATCTAATTTTTACTGGACCTAGAGTTAAATGTGATGCTCCTCTTTTTCCCATATTTAAAGTTTTACTTTGTTCCAGAGATATCGTATGAAATAAATGTATACGTAGTCAAGTTAGACTATTTATTATGAGGAAGTGGGGCACTGCTAAGATACCTGTCCAGAAATTTTGGCTATCAAACTGAATTCTTGACTTTCACTAGAAATAGATAATTCACAAGTATAGTGCATTTTATGAAGCAGATAATTGTTGGGCAGTGATAAGCCCTGGAATAATTAAATGCTCTCATCAGTGTGCAGTTATCGTCTGTGGCAGCTTTCTCAGAAGTGGCATGCCACTTTGCTCTCGTGCATGATTACTAGCAGGTGATCATGCCAAGTTTTAAAAACATAGAGGTTATTAGTGATGTTCCTGATTTTGTGAATGTGGGTGGTGGGGAGATAAGGAGCAATATGTCACAGTGTGGAGGCAAAGAGCAGGGAGGGGGCTTTTCCAGGTAGTGCAAAAGAGAGAGCAGGGTCTGAGCCTCATACCACCCCCCCACAGCCTTAGGTTGCCAATATGTGCTATGTATCATGCACACATAACCAATTTCCACAGTTAGAATGAAGGAAAGTATACTTATAAGAGATTACACTGAATATACACTGAATTACATTTCAGGATTTTTCCATATTTCATGATTAACATGGTTTTCATCATAGAGGAAATGTATTTATTTCATAGACAACTTTATTTAATGGCAACTTTTATAATACTACAGGTTAATATCTAATTTCTGATGACTCTATTTTTAAATTTTTATTGTCCTTTGTTTAAAAAACTGAATGATGTTGTCTGATTATTGAAATGAGTTTCTTGGAACTTAAAGTAAATGTTACTGTCTATCTATCTATCTATCTATCTATCTATCTATCTATCCATCCATCCATTTATCTATCATTTTAAATTGTACCTTTAAAGTAATCAAAAAACTAAAACTGGATTTCAATCTCAACAATCCTGGATTCATTAACTTTTGTTTTTTTCCTCTGTTAAGAAAAAGTAGAATGATCAAAACAAATTTTCAGATTAACTTAGAAATATGAGGTTCCCTCTGAGTTTAGACCACATACCTAATAATAGTCACTCCTAGAAAATTCTGTATTTACCCTCTAAATTTTCACTAGTTTGGGCTTTCTTCACAGTGCAAATTTATTATAACTTAATTTTTTTTTCCTGAGGGATCAGTTTTATGTATTAGTATATATATATTTTTGGTGTGAGCAGAGCACTACTAAGCACTACATTGTGCTTACATGAATTGGCTACAGTAGTTCTTATAGCCACTTCTTTGACCATAGTCTTTTATTTCTTAACTGGGCAAGAAAAACTCGTTCTTATGTCCACAGTCAAGAAATACCATCGTTTAAACTTGATTGCAGCATACTAACAAACATGTTACTGAAACTTGCTATCACTATAACTTAGTGGTTTTGAATTTGATATTTGAATACTTAATTTTTTCACATTTAGCAAGCTTAACATGCATTAGCCCATCTTCCTTTTTGTGAGAATGAATGAAACTTATTCAGAGGAAATGAATGATTTAAGAAACATTAATCAGTAGTAGTTTGAATTAGTTCTAGAGTTAAGTTTATAAATAGGTTAAAGAGGGTCTTTCCATTTCTAATTTAAGAGGTTTAACCTATCTGCAGTTTTTTCCTTTTTCATACACACAGCACACTTACATACATATATTTTGAGATGAAAACAAAATGTTTTCTTCAAAAGTAATGCTGCTTTTTTCCCTCGCATATGCTGAAACAGAAACCATTGTTGCTCATTGATGATTGAAATACCCTTTATCCTTGCCATGACTACAAAGACCTATGTTGGAGGTATTGACAACTGGATGGTGTCAGAGGACGAGGTGAATATTTTAGAACTTTCATTCCCTCTTTCCTGCTGCCTCCTAAAATATTCATCTAAAAAATTCTTTTTGGGGGAGATCAGAGATGTTCAACTTTTTATGTAGATTAATTAGAGAGGAAATAACTATCTTATCCTTCTACTCCTAGGCCTCTGTAAGCCCCAAATCTAAATTTGAGAAGAAAAGGAAATGCCAAATACAGATATCACATTTTATTTTTCATTTATTACTTATTTTTTAAAATTTTCTTTTTAAGCAATCTCTACACCCAATATGGGGCTCAAATTTCACAACCCTGCGATCAAGAGTCACATGCTACTCTCGCTGAGCCAGCCAGGCGCACCCAAGATGTCACATTTTAAAATAAAGATTCTTTTAGCCCCCTTTCTGTCTTTGGTTTTCTCAAAATTTCATGTGTAGCCTAAGTTCCTTACTGTTTAACTGGAAATAAATTCTTAGGAATATAAAGAATTGTGAAGGAGAAGAGACAGCGGAGAGTCTAGATCTGTTCACTTAACTACTGATGAGAACTTGAGACATTAGTAGAGGACTGAATCTCTTAAAAACACGGTTTGAATCTCAAGGTTGTGTGAAGTTAGCCAAGGCCATTTTCTCACCAAGATTGCTTGCATAATCCTTATCCTTTTGAATAGCAGGGTAATATAACCAGGAACAAAACCAGGACATTGTAAATAAGCTTCTCTTGACTCCTACCTTCAATCCTACTCTTCACTGAAACCATCCCCGTTCAACATGAAGGAGCTGTATCAAGGAGTGATTTATGGGAGCCTTAGCTCTTCTCAGAACCAGCTGTATGCTCTACAACTCTAGAACTATCCCAAGTGAACAGATGAAAGCTATGGGGCAGTTACACAAACACCTTGGTAAGATGATTTCTCTGGGGCTCCTCCTCCCATCTGATTCAAATCCCTAGCCCCTTTCTTACATGAAATTCCGAAGCTGCCACTAAGTAAGGGAACATAATAGATAGGTGGTTGCTAACCTTTTTAAGTCTGTAAGTCTCTGATCACAAAGCATTATTTTGGACCATAGGAAATAGCAGTAATACTTTCTACCTAAACATATAAAGAGAAAAAATATATTTAGATGATGTTGTGATTAGTAAAATACAAATTAATTAAACACTTTACTAAACTCATAGCAGCTTGTTTTCTCAATAAGGAAGTCAGTCAGCTTTTTTTTTGTCAATGAGGAAGAGAAAGAAAAGGAAATGCATGGGGCGCCTGGGTGGCTCAGTCCTTAAGTGTCTGCCTTCAGCTCAGGGCGTGATCCCGGCGTTCTGGGATCAAGCTCCGCGTCAGGCTCCTCCACTGGGAGCCTGCTTCCTCTCCCACTCCCCCTGCTTGTGTTCCCTCTCTCGCTGGCTGTCTCTCTGTCAAATAAATAAAAAAAATCTTTAAAAAAAAAAAAAGGCAATGCAGTGCAGGCTTAACGTGGAACAGAAATGCAGGGTAAGGAATCAGGATCTGAGGATTTCTACAGAACCTGCCAACCTGTGGGTGACTTTGGGAGCCAGGAGGCTGTTGGAATTAGGATAGGAAATCAGTAGATACATCCATATAGCACACATCTTACAAACGTATGTGTGGTTTAAAGATCGACTCCTTCATGGAGAATTTCCCATGTTCGCTGTTGTCACAGGGTCAGTCCCCTGTGGTGCCTCTGCAGACACAGTGGTGCTTTTCTTTTTCTTTCTTTGTTTCTGTGTGTGTGCTTTTCTTTTTATCACTATGCTGTGCCAGGCTCTCCTTGGAAAGAGAACTCTGTTATTATCCCAGAAAGAGTGGCTATGGTTCAGTTACGTGGTTTGAGGAAAAAAGTAGTTACATTTTTTGTCATTTTCTGAAATTACATCTATCTGTTATTTTAAAACCTATGGGTAGATGTACAAGAATGCCCCAGTTTAAGAAAACCTGATATCTTTAATTATAAACCTAAAAATGAGACAAAGTTGTAATGGGATTATTTTCATTATAAAATGATTTCTTAAAACAAAGAAGAGGATTCCCTCTTTGGATCCCCTGATACATTTTCTATTTTTGTTACCACGTATATATTCATATATTTGCATTCAACAGTAATTTTGAGGGTTTTTTTTTCCTCCTATATAATTTCCCTCAGTAGACTATTATGGTCATATAACAAGTACTAAAGTTGTTTGCCATTGGACTTAAGAATTGCTGTTTATTGTTTTTTGCCATTTTTAGAAAAAAATGAAGCTAGATCTTTGGGCTTTTCTAAATAATGGTTATATACCTTCAAAACAGCTAATGAGGACTGCCAGTGTTCAGCCTCACTTTACTGGTAGTAATATTAGAACATTAGAAGTGATTTAAAAATACAAATTCTTCCAAGTATATTGAGGTATTAGCGGGGCAGCCAGTATTTATTGAGCACCTACTGTGGATTAGACCTCTGCTAAACCTTTTACAGAAGCCAACTCATTTAACTCTCCTTTTAACTGATAAGGAAATGGGAACATAAAGTTTTAAATACATTCAAGATTTTCAACTTGCAGTAATTAGGTAGAGTCCAAGCTGAGATGTTTGACTCCAAAGCCGAAGCATTTTTAACTCTTTTCTTCTACCTTTGCTTTCCCTTCTTTCTTTTTGCTGCATACAGACCACCCTCCTTTCCTTCCTTCCCTCTTACCCCTCCATGTGTTTCTTCCTCTCTTCCCACAAATCTCTGTACACTGTCCGGATTCCTGACGCCGTGGTTGGCTCCGGGTATTCAGTGTTGCTTACCCTCAGGGAACTTACAATTTTGTCTCCGGAATGGGCTGCTCATTTCTACTCTTGAGTGAATGAGTGAAAAAATGAATGAATGGAGAAAAAAACATAGAAACTTTAGATTTCTTTCATAACTCCAAATGGCTTATTATTGCTATTATTAAATAAGACTAAATTGGCAGATAGAATTCAAATGCATAAACTATTAGGAAATATTTAGTGTAGTGTACTAAAATCTCAGTAGTGGCCACTCCCCTCCGGCATAGTACCATATGGTGACCCCTCAAAGAAAGAACCAAACTTAGGGACAGTCTGAAAGAGGAGAGTCCAGAGAGGAAAAAGTTTACGGGAGAAATTTAAATTTTACCTTAAAGATTTCAGAATTTTTAATGTTTTTTTTTCTTCCAACCCCTTATTAGTAGTGCTTTTTAAATTGTAATCCTAGTGCTTGTACAGTTTCACGAACGTTTGCCTCCATGTTCCTCCAGAATCTTCAGAGCGATCGTATTAATGACTAGATCGCTGCCAGATGTGCCTCTGAGTGGTTATTTACCACAGTTTACTTAACCAAATTTCCATTTTCCTCTTTGAAGGGAAAATTTATTAAAGTTACTTCTAATTTTTCCCACTGCTAATAATACTGCAGGTAAATGCATAGAACATTCCTTTCTTTTGGTTCCATGTTTCTGTGCTGGGTTTGAAGTAAACTAATGCAGAATATTCAAATGGAGATGTTCTATTCATATTTGGGATTATGGAGTGTTGGTGAGATCTAGTTAAGTAAACTTAAATGGTTTGTGGTGATGTTTACCCAAACTGTCCGGGGAATCGAATTACTTTTTGTTCTGTAAGACCATTGTTATTTTTTTTTAATGATTTTTTATTGTATTATGTTAGTCACCATACAGTACATCCCTGGTTTCCGATGTTATTAAACAGTTAAATGACGTGTTTGTTAAAAGGACATAATAATGAAAGTACAGGTATTTTGTAGATCACTGTTTACTTGAGTGAAAGGCTACCGAAACATAAACTTTTTTAAACTTAGTAATCAAATCAGAAAGTCCTTCTAGGGGGCGCCTGGGTGGCACCGCGGTTAAGCGTCTGCCTTCGGCTCAGCGTGATCCCGGCGTTATGGGATCGAGCCCCACATCAGGCTCCTCTACTATGAGCCTGCTTCTCCCTCTCCCACTCCCCCTGCTTGTTGTTCCCTCTCTCGCTGGCTGTCTCTATCTCTGTCGAAAAAAAAAAAAGTCCTTCTAGTAATTTTTTTTTAAAGATTTTATTTATTTATCTGACAGAGAGAGAGACAGCCAGCGAGAGAGGGAACACAAGCAGGGGGAGTGGGAGAGGAAGAAGCAGGCTCCTAGAGGAGGAGCCCGATGTGGGGCTCTATCCCAGAGCTCTGGGATCACGCCCTGAGCCGAAGGCAGATGCTTAACCGCTGTGCCACCCAGCCACCCCTCTTCTAGTAATTCTTAAAGAGAAAACATTATTTATATAAGTTTTGAATATTTGTAATAAACACAACATGTTATATAGAGCAAAAAAGTTTATTCATTTATATAAAACACATCCAAATTGGTGTGCCTGGCTGGCTCCGTCAGTAAAACATGCAACTCTCGATCTCAGGGTCGTGAGTTTGAGCCCCACGTAGGGTGTAGTTTACTTCAAACACACACACCCACCCATCCAAATAGTATTCCTAGGTAGAGTGTTCACTTTGGCTAATATCCATTAATAAGGTGTAAATATTAGCGTATTAACTAATTAGGGTTTTCCATTATTTTGTATTTAACATTAATAACAGCACAGGGATTTCAGTCTAACGTCGTTGTTGTTATCTGTACGTAAGAGATAATTTTAAGTTTTCAGAGCTGTGTGTGAATTGTTCACGTTTTTACATTTCTTAAAAGGGACTACTTTCAGTCAAAGTTGATCTAAAATAATTCTTTTGGGAAAACATGATTATGCTTCTAATAAAATACTGGCTTGAGTATGATTGTACATGTAAATTTGTGTGCCAATTACTCTAAATAACTGAAATGATTTTATGAAAAAATCCCTAAAATTCAGCCTTGACATTTATTAAGATAATTTTAGAAATTATCAGAAAAAACTAGAAGTTATAATGGAATCATAATTTCTATAGCTCTATAATAATTAACATTTGTAATTATAACCAATACTATAATAATTACTTCTTTCTTAAAACTTGTCTATGTTCTAAATTCCCTCTGTAGTAAGAATTTATATTTTGATGAAAATGTAGTCTCTTGCTGCTCTGAGAATGGAAGAGAATTCACAGTGGTGATTAGCTTGTAAGGAGTATATCCTCTCCCCCCACTTTTTTTCCTAATGGAATGTTTTATTAGGATTTTCCTTCAAAGGTATGGGTTCTCATTTTTAAAACCAATAACGTCCATGTAAATTGTCTTACTATAGAAACATCTGCCTCACTACAATTTTAAATCATTTATAGTCATCCTATTAATGAAGACTCTGGGGGTCTCTTCATTTGTGATTTTGGTACCTGTTTCTTGGGCTGCTTGCAAATCCTTCACAAATCACACTTACAGCAAAATATTATTACCAAACAGTCATTGATTTATTTATAATAGAATTCAGAACCTCCAATGGTGAATAGTCAAGGAAACACATTTATTATTTAAGATTCATTAGATGCTCAAGGAACCTTTTAATGTAACCAGGAAGTAATAATTTACTGGTGTCAGAAATAACTTGAACCAAGAAGTTTGTTTCAGAATAGACATAAAACAGGAGTAGATCTAACCCTGCAAAATTCGTTGCTATTCCTATTTGAAATATGTTTTTTATTCCAGTAGCGGAGTCAAAGAATGGCATAGAGATTTATGTGGATAGTATGTCTCTTGAGTTTTGCTGTTTTTCTAAAATTTGGAGGTTTAGAAGGAATTGAAAAATCTGGAATTATAAAAAATATTAGTCTATCTTCATTTTCAGAAACAAAATCTAAATGAGAAGTATATGAAAATTGAGAACTGGAAGGTAAAGTCAGCCTTTCAGGTGAGGGCACAACAATATCGGGCTGTTAATTGAATTTATAAGAACTGTCCTAATCTTAGCACACCTGGCAAATGTGGTTGTGGCCATCTTTGAGTGAATAAATCTTCTTACGAAGTTAGAACACAATTAACAGTCTATGTAAAGTAAAAACAAAACAAAACAAAACTACAGTGGGATATTAAAACAGATTTTTTTTTTAAAACACTTTAAACCCTGGAAGTTGATAAATATGCCTGTAAGGTAGAATAGAAAAGAATTGGTTTGGGAAATTTTTAGCATACAGGAAAGCAGTCTTTACAAATGAACTTGTTCTAAGTTTTTACATTTAACCACCTGGAGTAAAATCTTGAACAGATAGCCTTTTTTCCCCTTTATCCATATAAATTGAATCCACATATGTATCAGCCCCTGACATCCCATCCATAGGTCTAATAATTACATTGATACATAATAATTTCATTGTAATTTTAAGGGCCTCTCCCAAAATTATATGGCTACTTCCAGATATTGTGAATATTATTTTTCTTTTCCACTCCCACCCACAGCTTCTTAATTACTAAGCAAGGTATGTGATTTTTTGCCAGTTCTAAGGTTTGCCATTCTTAGGTTAAAATGGCAAGTTCACATGTGTATATAAGAGAAAGAGAAATTTTCCTTCCTCTCACTTCTTTCCTATTCTAAGTCTTGGTTTTGACTCATGAAAACTTTTTAGTGTTTGTTTTCTCACCTCTAAAAATTACATATCAAAAGTCAATTTTATTTATTATTATGTTTATGGTTATATAAAAATGTATGACAAAGTGTGGATGGGAAGACAAAAAATACAAATAGTTTATCAATAATTATCCTCCCTTTAAAACAGTTTATCACCTGTCAAAATATAATTTTAATAAATAGAATCATGAAAAATAGAATTGTTTATATAGACATATCAGAACTTGTATGAATTCTTACATTGCCTGGTCATTTTTATTAGATTATTAAGTATGTGGGATTAAAAGACATAGTTTATTTAGATAAAAGACCATAAAGCAGTCTCTTAAAAATTCTCTCGGAAAAAATAATAATTCAACATTATTTTAAATTTAAAAGATCTTACTATATCAGCCAATAATTATTTTCACTTATTTTGAAAAATCCTTGTTCCAGTCAGATTTTAGAATAGATTTTAGCAATCTACCATGGTAATGAATTACTGCTTTAAGGAATGCTATCTGATATATTCTCAGGAGTTATGTAACTACCATGACATATTTTTACTCAGTAATTTTCATCTCAGTAGAGACATATTTAAATAAGTAATGTTATTCAAAACTGTTCGTGAAGTCTTTTGACTCCTTTTCACTGTTTAGAAAATATTAAGGTTAAAACTGCAAAGTGATTGAAGCTAAATGGGAGCCTACTTTGATTATAAAGGAAAATGATATTCAATTAGACAATTTCATACCTGTGAGACTTTTCAACAGATAGTGGTAGGTTGTCTATTTTAAGAGCCTAAATCAGACTGCAAATGGATTCCTTGGAAATATGTATGCAACCCTGCTCGAAGATGCATCCCCTTAATTTACAATACTGTCATCCTGTGACTGACAACTAGTGAATACATTGCATTGATTTCATAATACCTGACACCCTATACAACTGCAGAACAAATTGGTAAAATCCTACTTTGTGAAAAGATGGTGCTAAAAGAGCCTTTCTTTTGGTTTTCTCTTTCTTAACTCATGTGCTCCATCAGGATGTAATATAGGTAGATTGATTGCTTACAGTTGAAAAAAAAATACTTAAATTCAGATTTTCTGCTAACAATAATCAAGACTTGAGAGCATTTTTAAGTCAATCCATTCGATGCAATTCTCTGGGAATGCAATTCTCAGTAGCAATTGGTATCACATCTACTTAAAAATCACATCAACCAGAAAATTCCATCTAAATAGCTAGATGGGGAAATGAATTTCTACATACTGTGAACATAAATGTAATAATTGAACTTGGTTTAGCTTGTTTTTATATTGCAGATATTTAAATATCCAGATGTTCCTGCTGAAATTATATATAATATTGGAAAGTTTATTTTCCTTACAGTTGGCATTATCTGCAGAAATTATACATTGGTAGCTATACTCCCCGGTATATCCCAGTTGCTTTCTTTAGCAAGTGTTGTGCGATCTATATCTCATTAAAATTTTAAAGTGCTTGAAAAAAATTGTGCTATGGATCTTCACATAACTGTTAACTGTGCTTTGCAGACTCTTGTTGGTTTTGGTATTTTAATCAGCTCTCATGACAAGACATCAGAAATGCTGGGTTAAAGGAGGTTTTCTTGGTTGTTTTTACCGTAGAGTTTCCGTGTGCCACGGGGCTAGTCATAGTAAGGTGATAAATTATCGTCGGTATATTAATCCTTTCACTTTTCATCTATTTCATAGCCTTCTTTCTTAGTGTAATAGCATTTTTAGTATTAAAGCTGAGCCAAGTTAGTTGACTAAGGAATCCCCAGTAGCACTACTGGCTGTTAATATTAGAGGAAATAATAACAAGAAATGAAGAGCATAAAACATTGACCTTCATCACAAGTGAAATCCAGTGAAAGCAAAGAATTATGATTGGATGATCATTAGATTTTCTGGTTAATGGAGGCTTAAGGAGAAATTCTTAATAATAAGTAGGAAAAGCAGGAAAAATATTGTTTCATAAAAACTCACAACTAATTTTAAAACCTCATGTGGGCTTATTATTCAAACATTTTTCAATGTTTGAGTGCATTACACATAGCATGTTTAAAAATCAGCTTTTAAGTGATGCTTGTTTTTTAGTAGATTGATTTCATTAAAAGAAATTGGCTTTGGAAAGAAGTTTTTTAAAAAATGCTGAAAACTGATCTCTAGTTCCTGCTGTATTACATATAGTTTTTTAAAGCAGAATTTTAAAAATCTGTTAAAGAAAGATTTTTTTTTTTATTGGAAAAATGGCCTGCTACAGAATTTCCCCTTCCTAATTTCTTGTATTTCTAAGCACCTCTTTTCTCATCCTCTTTCTAACACTGAAGCACCTCCCTTTCTCCAGGGGAACAAATGTGTGTCAATAACCTTTGAAACTCAGAGCCTTGTTAGATATGCTGGCTCTGCGGCTCATGTACAGGACTGGAGGGCGCACCGATGGCAGTTTGGAAAAGGGAATCAAGGTGCATAACCCCCTTGTGCTGTGCAGCTGTTCCACACTGTTCTCCTTCCTGTCGTGTTTCGGACAAGACAATGACAGCAGTTTGCTATTTGTCATCATCATGGTTGGGAATCAGAATGTGTCACTGTGGCCTTACCATAGGCTCAAGTTGTCCTACAGGGAGCGTGAGAGGCAACTGGAAAGCGACTTCTATGAAGGCATTCATGTCTGAATCTTCCAAATTTGGAATCACTTTCTTAGACAAAAATGACTTTTCAAATTTCATATTGATATCTTCCTTCTTATTCCTGTTGGCACAAGCCAAGCAACCACCACCACCACAAAGCATAATACAGAGAAGCAGAGACAAGACTGAAATTGTACTGACTTGAGGATTTTAGATACCTAAAGGCTTCTGTTGACTGTAAGTAGAATCTGTGTGATGGTGTTTGTAATATTCTCTTCACTGACTACAGAGATGTTTTCTTTTCAGGTTTTGACTCTCAGTGACCCTTTCTCCCCACAAATGTGTCTTTCCGTGAACTAAATAGACCAAACCTGGTTATCTAAAATGTGTCTTGGTAGCTTTAAAGTCAGTAAGTATTTTCATCTGGCCTGTCTTTTAGAAAGCAGGCCTTTAGCTGACTCCTGCTATACGTTTGCTCTAAGAATTAATGATACACACATACACACACACATATATGGTAAAAATATAAACTGGCAGTTTCTCATAGGGTCTTAACCGTCTAGAATGTTAATAAAATCATTTTTAATCTGAAGTAAAAAGAGTCTGATTTGAATTAGATGAAAATTTCCAGACCAATTTTTTAAAAAATGTTTCATGGTGTAACAGAAGAAACTGAATGTTAAATAAAGGAGAGAGAAGTGAGTATATCTTATCAAGTTTCACCTACAAAACCTTCAAAATAGTTAAGAAAATATGCCCTTGGGCTGGTATCTCAAATGCCAGGTTCTAGCCTAGGGCCCAATTTTTTTTTCCTACCTTATTTTTAAACTGATGAAATTAGAGGCTAAATTATGCTCTCTATTTTAGTTAAGCCATGTGCTCTTAGCAGGGAACCCTAGGACTATCTACAGTCTACAGCTGACCAGAAAGTACTTGCCTCTGCACCTCTCATAACTGCACATGATTGCTCTAGAGAAAATTCTCAAAAGCCCCATTCCATCAGAGCAATCTAAAATTAAGGAGTTGAGAAATAGGATTTTCACACTTGTGGGCTTTCAGAATTTTTGTTGACTCTTTGGGTCTTTTGGACTGTGAGAATATACAGGTGTTGTGTTTCACTTGATTACATTTCTCAGGAAAGTAGAACATATACAGCTAAGGAACGGTTTTCTAGTTGCTTCTGGGGTTTGGATATTATTTAAATGGTAACATAAACTATCTAGCTTAAAAAGGATCCCCTTTCTCCCCCACACAAAGCATAACATAGTTCTAGTAATACCATAAAAATTATATGCAAATATCTGCCCCAATATCCATTAACATAGACTACCAAAGCAATCACTGTTGATCAAAACTACCTGCCAGTTTTAAAAGGATTCATAGAATTCCATTAGCTGCCCCCCTCCCAGAGACTCCTGAGTTACTCGTAGATAAAAATTTTGAATATCTCATTCAGGAAGTTCTTATTTCTGTCTCACTTACATTCTAATTGATGTTTAGGTCTTACTTACTTTGTTCAGTTTTGACCCTGATCTAATTTTATTGATTTTTCTGGAAATTTCAAGTTTGTCCAGTTTATTTTTAATGTACATTTATCTTGTCTTTCTGAATAGTATATGCAGAAAAGGTTCCAATGGTTATGATCCCTTATTTATGTTGCATTGAATTTTTTTCATTATGTTACATAGATATCTATGCCTATGTTTTTATTTTTTTAAGATTTTATCTATTTGAGAGAGAGAGAGAGAGCACGGCAGGGGGAGGGGTAGAGGGAGAGAATCTCAAGCAGACTCTGTGCTAAGCACAGAGTCTGATACGGGGCTCCATGCCAGGACCCTGAGATCATGACCTGAGCCAAAACCAGGAGTCAGCCGTTTAACCCACTGAGCCACCCAGGTGCCCCTTTATCTTTATTTTAAGTGCATCCCTTTTTAAAAAATAAAATGTAGGATTTTATGACTTCTAGTACCTTGATAACAAGAAAAAATATTATTAGCCAGGTTTCCACCCTACAACTCATTTTGTTGAGTAATTAGCTATATAATTTCAGGTGTGGTTTAGTTAGACATGGAGTTTATACTTAGGATATTACCCTGGTCATTTTACTTTCTTGAAAAGAGGATATTTGATTGCAGTTAAATTGTGAAGTTCTAAAGCTATGTTAGCTAAATTTTTTACTATGTCAGCAAGCAGAATATTGTTTGCACTTCTTTGCTTTTTAAATGCTGCTCAGGGAGCTGCGTAAGTTATAATTGATGCACAGAAGAGATTTTGAATTTTATATGCCTATAAATTGGCACTGCTACATAGACTAGAAAGATGAGATTGGAGAAGTTATTTTCCCGTGAGAATGATACAAATTACTGTCAAACTGTTTATGCTTTTGCTGTAAAAATATTTTCGATGTACAGGTATTTGCTTACTAGCTGGGTAGCACTCTTATTAAAGTAGAATAACATTTTAAGCCAAAGTGAAATGTTTTTAGTAGTATTGCATATTGATGTAATAGGCCAATTTAGTCATTTCAGGGCTTAAATACCTGTAATTATGTTTGTTCTTTAAAACTCTGATAAATTTGTTTAAGTTTAAAATTTAAGAATTTTAAGGAACCGTAGAGTTTATCTGGTTCAGCCTTCTCATCTTCTGTATGAAGAAACTGAGGCCCAAGGAGCTAAGGAATATATGCCAAGGTCAGAGACCTAGAAATTTGCATGAGTCAAACTAAAATTCAGTTTGCTTTCGTTACTTTGGTTCTTTTCTGACAAATTTCCTATCTTGTGAATTGCCGCACTTAGTATGTGTTTATTTCAGGAATATAAATGCTTTTCTTCTTATCAGCTTAATGACCTCCAGATGACCTGAAATTTGCAGTGTGTTAGATGAATTTGTAGAACTTATTTGAAGTTGGTTGAAACTTTAAAACCAAAGGCCAAAGTAAGCATAAGCAAATCCAGTGTTTATCTTACTCTGTCAAGGCAGTTTAGTACTGTCAACAGTGCAAATGTGGTCTTTTTACCCCAAATAAATTGACAGTCACCGACTCAAACTTAGTGCATCCTTTAATATAGTTTCAAAAAGAATACAAGCTGGTAGGTACTCTGTCATTGGGACTCAGGAGAGGAACTTACAGCCTGAGGTTACACAGGAACTTTAATTCTTCACTTCGTTAGTGGCTTCTTCTAATAACAATGCGGTGTGTTTTGTATATGAAGATATTGATTTTGACTGACCATTTCAGAGTGCAGTTTCATGGTTTGCTTCCCCTTTACCCAAGAGCAGAAACTAGGAAATCTCATGCTCTGCAGTGTTTTTTTTTTCCTCTCTCCGCTGGTCTATAGAAGAGACACAGAAATACGGAGCATCGGCTAATGAAAGGTGACAATGAGAGACAGTTGGAGGTGTGCTGAAATGGGATGAAACTTGGGTTTGCCTTCACTCAGACTCCTGGGTTTTTTTCTTTCATTCTAGAAAGTAAGCTCTAAGGAAAAGATTCACTAATGTGTCTCTACTAAAAATTCAATAATACAGGGGCGCCTGGGTGGCTCAGTCGTTAAGCGTCTGCCTTGCCCCGGGCATGATCCCAGAGGCCTGGGATCGAGCCCCACATCAGGCTCCTCCGCTGGGATCCTGCTTCTTCCTCTCCCACTCCCCCTGCTTGTGTTCCTTCTCTCGCTGCCTGCCTCTCTCTCTGTCAAATAAATAAATAAAATATTTTTAAAAAATTTTTTAAAAAGTTCAATAATACAAAAACACCAGGATGTAATTTGTTCGCGTTACAGTTATCAAATGGAAATGTAAACGTAGTAGCTGGATGTGTCTATGCCTACAGTGATTTTGAAGATNCTTTAAAAAAATTTTTTTAAAAAGTTCAATAATACAAAAACACCAGGATGTAATTTGTTTGCGGTTACAGTTATCAAATGGAAATGTAAACGTAGTAGCTGGATGTGTCTATGCCTACAGTGATTTTGAAGATTTGTCTCTAAGAATTGGCATGCATACTTAATTGCTGATCTTTAGGAAGCATCCTTCTATTACTTGAAGAGTGGCTTGATGCTGTCTGATGTTACTTTTCAGAGCTTTGCCTGTGCTGAGACGAAAAAAGAGGTGAGGTTGAGGGAAATTAACAGGCTAATGCACTTCTCCCTGGAGAAAGCTGTATTAAAAATAGAGATATTTGAGTAATTCCTACAAAATCCTGACTTTCCCGTGGAAGATTTTGCCAAAACCTTGTGGTGGCAATTAAAAACAGAAAAAGGCAAAAAGCTCAACCAAACACATACAGACGCAAAGCAGCACCTCCACAAAAACACACTTTTCCTAAAAGATCCAACATGGTGAAGTAGGAAATCTTCTATGCAGCTAAGGAATAAGGAGTAAAAATCAGGCTAGAGAAGAGAAATAATAATGCTTGTATCCCTCAGCCCAGGTTAAGGTCATGTGTGGGCAGTCTCAGACGCACATGCTCTAGTGAACTAAATGTTGGGCTGATGACTTTGATAGCCCCACCAGTAATCAGGGGGTAACCGTGGGAGCATGCTGTCTCCTTGCACACGCTTTTCCAAACTGCTGTAGGACTAAGGCACGCTGTGGGAAGAAGCCGGGGCAGCACTGTCTGAGCAGCTCCCGTGCATTTTCTGTAAAGCCTTTTGCTGACAAACAATGCGGGGGACGCTACTGAGAGTCATTTGCATTTGCTTCACTGACTTTGAGTATATGTGACTCAAAGGTCTTGTTTTTGTATGAATACAAATTTGGCATATAGTTTTAAATCCCTATAATGTTGATTTTCTAGTTTTAGATATTTCTCCTTAGAGGTTATTTCTGTTTCTTTCCTCCTGTATGCGTGTACTTCCTATTTGTGGTAACACAAGTTAGGTCCACATTTGAAGGGCAATTCATAAGTGGATTTATTAGAAGGCATTACAAATATTTAACTTGATATTTTCCAACAGTGTACTTAATTTGTGATACTTTCACAAAAAATTAAAATCATTTCTCTATAAAATACAGCAGAGTGATTTAGAATATGAACTCAGGAGCCAAGCTGTCTGAATTTAAATATTGGTTCTGTTACTTATTAGCTTTGTGACTTATTAACAAGTTATCTAACCTCTACGTGCCTCTCTTTCCTCATGTTAAAAATGGAGGAAATAAGGCTATTAATTTCATAGGATTTTTATGAGGACCAAGTATGTATATCTGTGTGCGTGTACATGTATATGAGTATGTACTTGTGTATATAGATATGTATGATATATAACTTGGTATTTTATTTATGTTATACGGATTATATGAAAAACTATATATATTATAAATGGTGCATAATAAGCTCCTCATAAGAGCTATTGCTTTTGTTGGTATTTTTCATTCTGAAGGCCCAATATATTGTCAAAATTCAGCTTATAATTTAGAAAATAGTATTTTGATGCCTTTCACAGATGTTTTTAGTATTTATTAATTTGATTCCACTCTCTTCCAGTAGATGGATTTAGAATATTACCCAAATAAATTTAAAATATTTAGGCTAGAATATAAAAATACCAAGTATAGTAATGAAGTGTTACTTTTCAATATTTTTTAAAATAAGATGAAGAAAACATTTAAATTGTAAACACATTTTTGTATGCATTAGATTTATGTAGCCTTTTCCTTTTGTATAATGAACAGTTATATATTAAAATATGCGTAGGTTCATTCATATAACTTAGACATATTTCTTTTCCTCCTTTCTGTTTTTGTCAAGCCTTTGCGTATGTAAGGAGTACACATGTGTGTCTATCTATCATCGCTCTATGTATTCCATTGCCAAAAACATTAAAGTGTTCTTAATGTTGTAGCCTACTTACTTGGGAATTATTTCATAATGACAGAATAAACTGAAACCCCTTTATTCTTTTGAGCTTTTGACTAATATAAAAAACATAATAAACATGGTGGGTAGGGATAGACTCATTCAATCAATCAATCAATAAATATTTGAACTATTCTAGGCTCTAAGGATACATCAGTGAAACCTTTGGGTTAGAAATAAACTAATACATTTCTTTTCATGATCATAGTTGTTAATACCATCCAGATACATATTCAGGACACTGAGCTCTTCTTTACCTGTATTATGTGGTTCAAATGACTTTTTATCCTTAAAATAGCTTAGTTATTGTGTGCAGTGGTTAAATCTGAAACACTGTCTCTTACAAAAGGGAGATTAACCACAATGGGATTGTTCATAGATCTTCCATCTTGATATGAGCCACCTTTTTCATCAAATTTGGGTAAGTGGTGCCTGCTATTTGATTTAAACTTGTTTTATTTAGCCCATGGACCATCTCTTTGTTCCAAAAGGCCAAGGAGCTGGGGTTGGAGAATTTTCTGCCCTTCCCCATCCCTACAGGGAGTTTGTGTTTCTCCTGATAAAGATAAGGTACTTCTCTCAAGTAAATTTCTCTTTCCCTAGCACCTTGCTTTTGGAATGGGATGAAGGGTAGATGAATGTTAATTGTAAAGGCAACGTGAACGGCACAAATGCAGCATATGTTGACACTACGGCAGTTTAATGGTGAATGCACAATGTGAAGCAAGACTAATGCCAGGGCCTGATTGAGCAGTGCCCTGGAGCCAGTGGGCGGCTCGGCAGATCCCACTATTTCCCGGCCACCTTCTGTTTTTCGTGAGGTTCTATACTGTGGAAATCTAGTCACAGGTTAATTTTTATTGAATCTTGTTCCCTGGAATGGTTTGAAAATGTAAAGAAATTATCAGGTATTTCTGTTACTGTTATAATGTAAGGGGACTAAATAAATATCAAAATGAGTAGACCATGCCGGCCTGTATTCTCATTACACAGAAACTTCTGCAAAATGTCTAATGCATATAACAAGTCACTATACAGCTAAATCCTCATTAGAGTATTTGATGTACTTATTTAATTTTCTGACAAAAATATGAATGCTACAATTTTATTAATCCTTAAGGTCTACATTCCAGAACTTTCTTGATTGAGTTTTGGAGAAATGGAAAATACATTCTTTGTGAAGTTGAGGCTCCTGATTTTTCTCAGGGTTAACAATGGGCCCTATTATGCTGCTTCCAACTGAGCAAGGCTAGGAAGAACTTCGCAGCTGGCTGGGCACCTGACATGCCCAAGGCAGGTACTCTGACCTGCTCATATAGCCCTGGTTCCTCCTGGGGAGAATAGCAGTTTCTGTTCCCTGAAGTGCCTAATTTATTCCAGGCTATGAATAGAATGAGCTTGTTGATTTGGTACTAGTGGCATTCCCCTTGCACAACCTCAGGACATGATTATCCATGCCAGGGTCAGGTGGGAGCTTCCCATCTGACCCTGCACAGTCCTCACCCTGAGCACTTAACAAGAGTGATAAGATACTATTGGAATGTCACATTCTTTCACATTTATTTGTATTTTTAATAAGGTACTGACATCCTCTTTTGCTTTTATCCGAGCCTGACTATATAGTAACTTGATTACAAAAGGGACGTTAACCCAGTGAGTTGTTAGATGAAAGATATTGATACATGAAAAACCATAATCCTGGAATATTGCCTTTTAGAACACATGTGTTTTTGAGTTTATAATGTATGCAGAGCACTGTGCTAGGTTCTATCTGTGACAACAAAAATAAAACAGGAAACAATGTTATGCTTCTGTTCTTGAGACAAGAAAACCTAGGGAAATGGAAAAGTTGAGAGATTAAGTGGAAGGGAACATATTGATGAATAAAATCTTATATACTGTGGTCTAACCAAATACCCAAGTTAAATTTAAGCACAAAGGACAAATCACAGAGAGAAAATGAGTAGGAAAGATTTCTTGTAGATAGTAAATTGTACTAGAAGTCCTAGAGTATTTCAGTAGGGTCCAAAAAAATGGAAGGCTAACAGTCATGAGTGGTTTTGGGGCAGTTAGGAAAAAAAGTATCTTCTGAGCTGGGGCTGCATCTCTCCTCTAAGCGTGACTTCTCAGTGGTTGCTCAGTAAATACTTGTTTAATTGAGTCAAGTTTCTCCTTAAGGGACATGAGACTGAGGTCTCTGACACTCTCAACAGAATCAGCCCAAGGCCCCTAGATTCTCATATCCTGCAGTCATGTGGATTTGTGACCAAAAGAGACTTACTTTAAAATTAAGATATTTGAAACTTTAGTGTATTTTGTCCTTCAGTTGTAGAAGATAGAAGGGGACATTTATAACTTACTGTTGGCCAAGAAAAGAAAAGGAAAAAAGGAAAGGAAAGAAAGGAAAAGAAAAGAAAAAAGGAGAAGAGGAAGAAAAGGAAAGGAAAGGAAAAAGAAAATAGGAGCACCTGTGTGGCTCAGTCGGTTAAGTGTTCGACTCTTGATTTTGGCTCAGGTCATGATATCAGGGTCATGGGGTCGAGACTGGGGGGGGGGCTCCGCTCTCAGTGTGAAGTCTGCTTAAGATTCTCTCCAGCCCTCTCCCATTGCCCCTTCCCCCACTTGTGTACACACACACTCTCTCAAATAAATAAATCCTTAAGAAAAGAAAAAGAAAAGTCGGTTGAGAAGTAGATGGAGGATGTGAGATAGGCATTTCTGCTAGAGTTTCTAAGAGGGTTATCAGAACAAGGCAAAGAAGGAAATGATCAAATTACAAATTTAGGATTTTGAAAACTTATATTAGGAGATATTGACTTAATGTAGATAACTAACTAGATATTTAAAAAATATATATATAAGTACCTAGAAAATGATCCATGCCACCCGAGTCTTAATGGGCAAGGAAGCTCTGTAAAGCAAATAATCGCAGCAATTTGAAATGAGTGCCTTTTGCGTATTTAAATAAAGTGCAGTGAATTAGCATAGACAGGGAAGTATGCAAAGGGTAGATGAGGTTTCCTGAGGAGGGGACATTTCACATGAGTCTTAATGGCTGACATAGGAGTTTTTTGGAAGAAGAAATAATAGGGCACTCCAAAAAAGAGAAAACCATACGTGAAAAGATTTAGAGATTTGAAGGGTTATGGCATATGCTAGGAAGTACAAAAAGTTAGATGTGTCTAGAAGTTTAGAAGGGTTAGGTATGGAGGCCATAATGAGAGGGGGTCTAAATAGGTAAATAGGAGACAGAGCATGCGGGACAATGGCTATCACATTAAGAATTAAAGAAATTAGCATGTATAGATTATGGGAAGGCATTGAGTGCTTTGTACCAAAAAACAAAATAGCCATATACAGTGGATTAGAGGGAGGTCAGAAGCAGGGAGATGTGATAGAAGACTATCGCAGTGGTCCAGAGGAAATTATGACATCCTGAATATCAACAGTGAAAAGCAGAATGGAAAGGAAAGAATAAATTTGAGAGTCATTACGGGTGTATGGGTCTTAGTGATACAAAGGCTAAGAGAATTTATTATAGATTTTGGCTTGGGCATCTGGATAGGTGGGATGCTGTTACTAAATTGTGGAAAACTGGAGTATAACCAGATTTGGGGTGGGAAAGAATAAGCCCAGTTTGGAACATGTTAAATTTGAAGTTAACATGGGTCACCCAAGCAGATGTGCCTTAGGAATACCTGGAAAGATTTGTTTGAATCCAAAGGTGGAAGTCAGGACCGGAGATAAAGATTTTGGAGCCATCAGGATAATATAGAGCATCGCGCAAATCATGCATATAGATGGGGTTTAAAGAAAAGAAGAGGCTCAAGAGTGATAGTCAGGAGAGCACAAACCGTGGTTGGGGATGCTGGCAGTATATGAACAACTCCTGGGGCAGAACAATCCCATTTCATTAAGGCAGCGTACCTACCATCTGTTGTGTGATATTACCAAATCACAAAAACGGATCCCCCATAAATGCTCTTTGATTCCTTATGGTGCCAACATTCTGACAAAGAAGAATCCTTGAAGGAGTTTCTCACAACTATCAAATGTGGGGTTTCCCAAACCATGTTCCATAGAACTTTCTGCAAGGTGTTAAAAGGCATTCAGTGAACTTTCATGTTCAGAAAAGCAAAAGTGAAACATTACTTTATTCCAGGACCTCTCAAAACCTTTAATAATGTACACTAGAAATTTCTGGGGGAAGGGATGTAGTTAGTACTTCCTTCCTGAGTTTTCCCTTTTTTAAGCTATAGACCCTTTCTCTTCATGGAATACCTGTTGATATCTCAGGGTATTGGAAACAATGCGATATTATCCCCTGATTGGAGAAATTAATGTTGTCTTCATAGTCATTTGGGCTTTTAATCTTTGAGAGTCTTTTATATTTTAAAGGAAAACTCATATTCCTTGCATCTTTAATGATTATTTTTTTTTAGAGTGTTAAACCTTAAAGCTGAGTTTTTAGAAGCCTTTAAGCTTAATTTACAAATCTCGTCATTTTAAAATCTAGTAATTTTAGGGGCACCTGGCTGGCTCAGTTGGAAAAACGTGCAACTCTTGATCTCTGGGTTGTTAAGTTTGAGTCCCATATTAGGTGTAGAGAGTACTTAAATAAATAAAACTTTTTTAAAAACTTTAAAAAATAAAATCTAGTAATTTTAGGTGAATCTAAACACTCACTTTCATTTGTTCCTTGATTATTGGTCACTTAGCTTAGATATTTGACAAATTCTCCTAAACTTTTACATCATTTTTAAACTTGATTAATTAAATTCCTTTAATTTAATTTCAAACTTTAACCTCTAATATACTTAATTTTCCCAACCACTTTAAACAGCTTTACAAATCTTCCAGAAATCTTCCCGAGTATTTAAACACAATTTACAAACTGAAAGCCTGCTGTATATATCAGCCAATCAGTTTTTCAAACACTATGCATGAACTTAGTCAATCAAACTATCCTTAAATATTTCAAATGAAAATCTGAAGCTTATTATTATTAAACTTCTTTAAAATATTTAAGTAAAAGTCCACAAGCCTAAAATGGTAGATTTCCTAAGGTGTCAAAGTCTCTTAAATGTTTCGAACACCCTGAATATGGAACAAAACATCTTTGACCATAACGAAAGTGTGATTTTTAAAAGTGTTTTGATCCACTTCCTTCCTTTTGTATGTATCCCTTTCCTTTCTGGGGTCGCAGAGTCACATACATGACAAAGTATATGAGAGAATTACTGTCTTGGCCTTGCTGTAGCTGAGGATTCAGGGTTCTTCCAAACTGGGAACGAAAAACCTGGGTGTTCATTCCAGGATGGATCTATCCAAACTGCTCTTTAGAGTGATGAAATTTTTTTTGTGCCCATGGCTTCTTCTGGAAAACGTGTCTGTCATGCATTCTTCGTCCCTTATTCTTTATTTTAATTTTTTTTTTTTGTAAGATTTACTTAGTTTGAGAGAGAGAGAGAGAGAGAGCGCACACGCAGAGGGGGAGGGACAGAAGGAGAGAGAGAGAATCTCAAGCAGACTCCTTGGTGAGCACAGAGCCTGATGTGGAGCTCGATCCCAGGACCCTGAGATCATGACCTGAGCTGAGATCAAGAGTCTGTTGCTTAACTGGCTGAGCCACTGAGGTGCCCCTATTTTAACCTCTTCTACTATTTGTTAATTGTCCAGTTAGATTGATGATGTTCTTTATGCCTCCATGGATTGCTGTTAATCTCTCATGACCTGACTTGATTGGCACTCACTTCCTATTTTGCTTCCCTGTCTTTCTCCTAGAGCTCCCTTCTGGAGTCATTTTCCTGCTGTGAGGCTGAGAGCTTTCCTGCCTCCCACATTGTGTACCTCCTTGACTTTAGGACTTCTCTTATTTCTTTCTATTTTCTTTCTGGTTTACTGTGTTCCTTCTAAGGAGATTTTGTTCCTGTCATCTTTATTTCAAAGTTTCAGTTTTATCTTTTCAACTTTTTTCAAGCCAGGACTTGTCAGTAAATTTCTAAACCAATGGTTATTTAGCTTAAAAACCAACCAACCAACCAATAAAAAATAGTCGGGGAAAGTGGTCAGACTGTGTTTTGTTATTTAATTTCAGTGTGATTGTGTTCATTTTAGTCCCTTTGAGCCTTGGCCCCGTCAGCTTTTTAAACCTTTTGAATTCAATCTTACCTGTCTGAGAGCAGGGGGTCAGATAAGACAATATTTTGGGCCTTCTCTTTCATCTCTGATGCCTCCAATTCCTAATCCTTTTCATCTGGCTCATTTGCTCATTACTGACACTAAGATAGATAGATAGATAGATAGATAGATAGATAGATAGATGGATAGATCTGTATTAGTTGCAAAAATTTAAAAATTGGGAGATTTTCATTTTTTGCTTTTTTTCCTAAAAATTGGAAGATGTGGAAATATCATGTCTGTATTCACACTTCTTGGGCAGCTTGGGCTGAATATTGGCTTCCACCTCTGGATCGCTGAGCCTGTGTTTTCTAGTTTGCCCCAGTCCCCACCACACCCCTCTTAGAATGAAGAGAGCCTATGGGGTTTACATAAGCAAGTCTAAGAAATGAGGCCAGCCTAGAAGCTAAGGATTAATGTTTACGTATATGGCAGTATGTACATTTTAAAGAAAAAATTGTTTTAATTTACTATAAATATATTTTTGTATGCCAGATTCAACATACACACACATGAAATTATCACATATAAAAGACTTAGTCTAAAAATCAATGAATGAAGCCCAAGTTTTTCCTGTTTTTGTTTGTTTTCCCACTAGTAAAAACTTTCTGATTTTACGATGGGTATTGGTAAAGGACAAGTATTTTTGTTTGCATAACTGAAGTACCTACTGTTCTGTCAGATTATTGCACCTGCACATATACTTTCTAATGATTATTCCTCAGTTTTTTCTAGTATGTCTTGAGTTTGCCCAGCTGTCGAGGGACTGATGCATTCTTTTAGAAAATTGGTTGGGGATTGTGCTGTATACACTTTAAATAGTGCATACCCTATTGAAATGGCTGCGTTTTTCGGACTGCATTTTTGTATAGGATTAGAGGCACTCTATTAATATTCCAGATAAGAAAAGAAATCTGCAACATGTTTGTCATTTACCTTGGTTCTCTGGACTTAGGACATGAAATTCTATCCAGCAGCTTGAGAGCAATATTAAAAAATGATGTAGCATCACAAGTCAATGATAAATATGTTCACCCTAAGAATTTAAATGTGGTGAGTAGATGCAGCAGTGTGCTTAGCATTCAGCGGCCTCTCTCTAATTCCCTTTTCAGGCATTTAAAAGTCAACCAAGCTTGAAACATTTTGCAATGTGCCAAGCATTTGTGTGTTCCATTCAGTATCAGGGTAAATTTTGCCCATTTGAATGTCTTTCTGATATACATAGTTTGAAAAACAAATGTCCACAGATAAGAATATGAAAGTCACTTGATATCCTACACCATCACAAACAAAGAATGTGGGGCTACTGAACATACAACAACTTTATTTCTCATTATTGGCTATAAAATTATTTTCTTGCCTAATTTGTTGTAATCAGACATTTAGTGATGTGTACCTAATTGTCTTTCAATAACAATAACACTCAATTAATATAAATGATGATTTATGCTTGATGTCATGCTGAATTTATAGTATTTTGGAAGCCAGAGACAACAACTTATAGGGAATTGAATGAAATGAATTCACTAAGATACTAAAAAATCAAAAGTATTTTAGGAGTAAACACATTGTTACCGTGCACAATAAATCCAGAGTTGGAGTATATAAAATCTATACATGTTTTAATCACAAAATGGGATATGAACTCCTTTGGGGAGGGTTTTTTTCTAGTTTGCTTATTACAGATAATGACAATTACCTTTATGAGCTTTGTATGTAGCACTACTGTGTAATCCAAATAATTATCACCAAAGTTTGTTTTTCTAAGTGAAAAAGGCACATAAAAGATTATTGTTTAAATAACTTACAAAAGTATTATAACTTTCTTCTATATGCACAAGTTCTGAAAGAAATAGAAGAGATTAAAATGTGTATTTCATAATTATTTGTGCCTTAATTCTGTTGTACTTTTTTTTTTTGAAAAACCAATTTTCTGAAGTATGTAGCTTACACAGCTACATTCCTGGGATGGTTATTTCAGGTGTAGTGTTCAGGAGTTATTTCAAGGCAGAAGGTCATACTGTGTAGAGAGATTCTGGGGACAGACTTTCCAGTTTCACAATGTTAAATAACAAAAATTCAACTGAGTAAATTTTAAAGACTTAATTGGCTTTACTAATTGATTCATGAATGGCGCAGTGTACCATTTAGCAAGTAGAGGCGAGCTCCAAAGGGCTGCAGAAAAGGAAAGGCTTTTAAAGGTAGAGAGGGAGTGGGGAAAAAAGGAAATTAGCAGCAAAGAATCCATTGTTTTAGGCAAAGTTGCCCTAGTGCTGAACAGGAAATCCCCATGCTGACTGGTTAAAGGTTACATTTCTTGGGGTCGAAACTACGGTTAGTTAGGTATTAGGTCTTGGTTTACTGACTTGGTGCCTTAACCTAAGTAATGTCATTTTGGGCCTGTGGTTTCCTATTTAACAAAAAGAAAGGAGGATTTTAAAACAGGCATCCCTAGAATTGGATTATTTTAATGTAAGGAGTGTTTACTTGTAAGGGGATTCTTCTCAGAGACTCGTCCATTTTTGTTGGTGCCTTGATGTCTGTTATGAGAATCCCTAAGTAGTTTTCCTGCCTCCGAGAAAGACATCTGAGAATTTTTTTTCCCCACTTGCCCATATTTCTCATTTACTGGATTGATTCACATATATTCCCTCTATTCATATTTCCTCCCATCCTTGAGATTTTCAAAGCAAAATATAAGGAGATAGGATTTTCCCATCACATGATTTTATATTATCTGCAACGGTAAGTGACTTTGTTCTATATTCACAGACATCAACTTTAGGCATTTAAAAACTACTATGACTTATTAGTAACAAATACTTATTGCTAAACTTCTGACTATATTAGCAGTAACCTGGCCTATATATGGGACCTGGATTAGGACAATGCAGTAATATTTTTCTGATGATCAGAGTGATATAGCATACTAATTTGATACGAATAAACACTAAATCACACCAACTCTAATAAAAGATAGTGTGTTATTCCTCTTCACTCTTCCCATCTTTCCGCATTCATCTACAACCTTGTAGAGGGCAGACATGCTGTCATATCCACCATTATGTCCCCAGTGCCTCACCGAGTAGCTGACATATAGCAGATACTCAATAAATACTTGTGAATGAATGAGTGAATAAGTTGGAGACATTGGAGGTGACTGGTTGATATAATCCATAGATTTATAACTAGATATCCAGCACCAGAAGGAATGGAATATATGAGAGGGGGTTAGTTTCATCCCTTCCTGCACTTCTCCTCCAATACACACACACACACTCCCTTTCCAAAGTACCATAGCCTCTGTCTTTTTTATTTATTTGGCTTAAAGGGCTCAATGGCTGGAAAGTATTTAAAAATTGCTGATTAAGATAATATTAAGATCTTAATCTGAAAATTTAAGTTTATCTTCTCTTTAATCTAGAAGATAAAGAGACAGACCCAGCCACATTAGCTATATGCCCTTGAGGTCCTCAGACAGAGGAAGAGACCACGTGGGTGTTTGTGTCTCTTGATGTCCAGCCCACACCTTCTTTACAACACCAACACACGTGGAGGATAGATGTCTAGATAAGAGTGAAAGCATGAGAAAGATAGGGTAAGGTATTAACAAAATCTAGATTGCATTGAACTGAATCACTATATGCTATGTAATTTTAGAGGAGTAACTTTTTATTTGTAAGTGGGGGTGGAATGATGAGAAATATTAGAATTATGAAGACTATGAATATCAGATTCAGAGAAAGTTCAGGACCAATGAGTGTGACATAATTACTCACCCCCATTTTACCCTTATTTTAGGGTTTAAATATCAGAGGAAATCAGAGGAATAAGTTAAAGATTTTATGAAAATAAGATATTTGTTAAATGTAGACTATTTGACCTTGAAGCATATCAGCATATTAGCTCATCTCTCAAAGTTTGATTTGGGTCTTTTTCCATCTTGCAGTTCTCTCCTGATCATGCTGATGCTTTTCTTTTCCTTTTTGAGCAGCAATATATTTATAATACTGATTAAATGTCTTTGTTTACTAATTCTATCATCGATGCCATTTCTGTGTCTATTTCTAATGATTTATTTTTCTCCTGGTTATGGGATATATTTTGTTGCTTCTTTTCACAACTAGTAATTTTGTTTGGATGCCAGACGTTGGGAATATGAGTTTATTGAGTACTGATTTTTTTGGTATTCCTTTAAATATTTCTGGACTTAGCTCTGGGATGCAGTGAAGTTACTTGGACACAGTGTGATCATTTGTGGCTTGCTTTTAAGCTTTGTTTGGTGGGTCCAGAAAAACCGTTAGCCAAGGGGTAATTTGGCCACACTCATGAGGCCTTGACCTTCTGAGACCTGATTAGGAGGTCTTTCTGTCCTGGCTCCTGGAAATTTCAAGTATTGCCAGGCCTTTGTGAGCTCCAGATATTGTCCCAGTTTTCCTTAATAATGATTCTTTCTCTAGCCTCAGTAGCTTTCTTTTATGCACGATGAGACCAGTATTTAGGCAAAAACTTGGCCGGACTCCTGTACCTATTTCCAGAGCTTGCTCATTTGCTCTTTCTATGCGGCTCCCTCCTTTCTGGTGCTCTGTCCAGCACACTCTGGCCACCTTGGTGTTTTAGAACTCTGACCTCCGTGTCCTGAACTGAGTACTACCATTGGGCTCCGTGTGAGATCTCCTTCCCCAAGCAGCAAGCTGGAGAGTGTCAAGGCAGTGAGTGTTGTACGTGTAGGGCTCACTTGTTTTTTTTTCTCCCTTCTCACAGCGATCACTGTCCTGCATTACCTGTTCAGTGTCTGTTCTGTTTTGGTTTTTATATATGTTGTCAGGCTTAGTGGTTTTATGAGGTAAGAAGGTAAATCTGGTTTCTTTTCTCATCATGGCTAGAAGCAGAAGTTCCAGAATCCACTGAAACTTTATTATTATAACATTTAAAAATCTTTAACCTGATTTTAATTTACTTAAGATTTTTAATTATCTAATCAGAAGCCTGAAGTCAGAATTTTCATCAGTTCAAGGGATGCCTGGGTGGCTCAGTTGGTTAACCATCTGCCTTCGGCTCAGGTCACGATCCCAGAGTCCTGGGATCAAGTCCCACATGGGGCTCCTTGCTCAGTGGGGAGCCTGCTTTTCCCTCTGCCTGCCGCTCCCTCTACCTGTGCGTTCTCTCTCTCTCTGACAAATAAATAAATGAAATCTTAAAAAAAAAAAAAAAGAATTTTTGTCAGTTCAAGATAGGATATAGGACCCTATGAATTTGTGACACAGAATTCTAACATGAGTCATGTAGTGGGTTCTCCATGAGTACTGCCTGACCTTCTTTAAACACCTCAAGAGCTGGGACTAAGTAATTGATCCATATGGCAAATATTCATTGAGAGTTCATTATGTGACTGGATTTGGTCAGTCACAGAGAATGCAGAAATGAATAAAGCATGATCCCATAGCCTAGTGGAGAAAGCTGGCATGTACAGTTTTATACATTGACTGAAAGATTATGAGAATGGAGAAGACTCTTACTAAGAGATCAGAAGGTCTTAGACCACTTTGTGTTTGCTGGATGTAGCATATAATTAGATCTTGCACACAATAGCACTCAGTAATTACGGGATGAAGGGTGCTGCAGCTAATTTATAGGCATATTCTACTCAGAAATGTTGACTGGTTTATTTCTTAGTTCTCTAGAATAAAGACAGTTTAAATAAATACACAATAAGAATATAATGCATGTTTTAAGAAAAATTTGGTTTAGCTTGCACTGTCATGAATATTATGTATTGATAATTTCAAGGACTTTAAATATAACATTGACATCTAAATTATGTAGACCTGCTTTGTTTCTAATTGTCTTATCAAACAGTTGGAAAGTACCAATTCAGTCAAACTTTACTTTTAACTACTGCTCCCCCTTTTTTTTGGCTATTCCTGTTCATATTTTGAAAAGCAGTGTCTGCAGATAGTTATTTATATGTATGAATTCACTGGTTCATTCTAGTGCGAAATAGGTCATTCTGGAACAGTGAGAAATGTGATTGCTGAATTTCAAGCAGTTTTGGCTGCTCAGCTGGATCATAGAAAAAGAAAGGGGGTCAGGCCAGCACTTGTTGAAGATTTCTTGTTGCCATTGTCCTCATGAAAGAGGCTTGATGCTGGTAAATGTGGACTCTTAGGTGTATTGGCAAGAGGGGAAAGGAGGCTTGGATCCCAGGTTTAGTAACTATTAGGGTACTTTATTTGAACCACTAATTAGAATCAAGGAAACACATAAAATGCCATCCTGATTAAAACGTGTGTGGCTTTTTTGTTTTAAAAAAATTAAGGTACAGCAAATGGCTGTGTGATATTTTTCAGGCAAAATCTGCTTTTTTCCCCCTTCTTCATATCCTGCCAATATACTAAAAAGAAAGAAAGAGAGCTGCAGTAGGATTGGCAAGTGATGACTCTCATCAAAAATAACAAATTCTTAAATAGTAAAATAAGGAACACTTTGAAAAAATTCTCTGTTACTCAGCATTTGAAAATTGAAATCATTCAAAACCTTCTTTTCCTCTGTGTGGAAATTAGGGCTCTAAACAAGAAACTGTTTTTTAGCACTAAACTATTTACAAACTTGATAAAGGGCCCGTTAATTAAAATCCAGTTCCTACAGTCAGGTAACATTTTTTTGCTTATGATACATATATGAATTCATTCGTTTCTTTTTCTTTTTTAAATGGCATAGCTATAATGCACTGTAGTTATTTCTATTNCTTGTAAGAGATTAATTCAAAATTACGCTTCAGGTTCTGCTGGGGTGTTCTTGAATCCGCTGGGTTTTTTTTTGTTTTGTTTTGTTTTGTTTTGTGTTGTTGCTTTTTTTTGTATCTGTTTTAAAGTGAGTGAGAACGAGAGCTTATGGAGCAGTGAGAGCCTTGCCAGGCAGGCCCAGGAGCAAGTGAGCTGGGGGCACACTCATCCCATCCGGGAGTGTGTGAGGAAAAGCAACCATACTTTAGTGTCTGTAAATTAAAATGTTAATTGCTTTATTGGCCTGTAAGCTAGAAGAGAGTAAAGGCATTGACTTTGTCATATGACAGACTTAAAATTTTTTTTTATTTGAGTATAGTTGACACACAACATTACATTAACTTTAGGTATACGACATAGTGATTCAACTTCTCTATACCTTATGCTGTGCGTATGACACCCTTTTAAAAGAAAATCTTTATTATACAGAAAAGGAATTATTTCTCTGATTGTAACAGAATGGATGTATCTCTTGTTCCTCCTCCCCCAACTTCTAGTGTGTGTGTGTGTGTGTGTGTGTGTGTGTGTGTGCGTGTGTTGGCGGGGGGACGTATTAATGTATTTGATGTGTGAAAATTGATTAGATAAAATGTAGTATTCCTATCAAAAAAATCATAAAATGTCATAATCATATATTACCCTTGTATTTATATATATTGCTTATATTAAGCATATGCAATAAAATAATACAGATCATAAAATTGCCTGTTTGGGAATCCTGGGAATGGAGCTCTGGCCAGTATTCCATTCTCTCCATCACCCTTTATTTTTTTTTATTTTTTATTTTTTTAAAGATTTTATTTATTTATTTGACAGAGAGAGAGACAGCCAGCGAGAGAGGGAACACAGGCAGGGGGAATGGGAGGGGAAGAAGCAGGCTCCCAGCGGAGGAGCCCAATGTGGGGCTCGATCCCATAACGCCAGGATCACGCCCGGGAGCCGAAGGCAGACGCTTAACGACTGAGCCACCCAGGCGCCCCTCTCCATCACCCTTTAAACTTCCTTTTGCAAACCCCAGATGTTTCCCTGCCCTCTTCCTTTTTACTTTCTTGATAGGTCTTTGTCTGAGGGTGTGACTCTTTTGTCCCATTGGGTAACCAGATCTAATGGGTGTGCTTTCCCCCACTTCGTCTTGTTTTAAGTAAGGACACAGATCTAGGTTATGTAAGGTATGTTCTATTCAGTGCTGAAAAAAAATGGAGAAGATGAACAATTTTTTTTTTACAACAGCAAAGCCAAAGGAAATTTTTAAAAATCTTTAGTAATAGATACTCATGTCTTTATTCAAATATATAGCTCTATCCTAACCTCATTATCCTTAAACATAATAACTTCATTTATTCATGAATCCATCTGTCCATCCTTCAGACTTAGTAGATGCTCAGCCCTAAGGGCACAAGGATGATTGCTGTGTCTGAAGAGCTGATAATATTTCATAGTTTGCTAAGCTCTTTCACTGAGATTCATCTGATTGTTTATTCATTTATTCAACAAATACTTGCTGAGCTCCCTATTCTTGGCCCTGGAGTTACAGCAGTGAACAGAACAGATAGACCCTGCCTTTGTGGAGTTACATTCCAGTAGGAGGGATGGATAATGAACAAGTCAAAATGTTTTTTTACATCAGTTAGTGGTAAGAAAAGTATAACAGTTTAAGTGGATGTAGGGAGTAGCCTAGGAGTTATTGTTTGCAGTTTTCGATAGGGCAGTGAGGGTATGACTCATCAAGGAGCTGGCATTGGAACAGAGACTTGAAGCAGGACCACATTTGTGTGTTTGAGAAACAGAGAGGAGGGCAGCGTAGCCAGAGCAAAGTCAGTGAAGGAAAGTGGGGAGGAAATAAGGTTGGAGTGCTAGCCAGCAGGCAGATTATATTGGGCCTCATAGGTCATGTGAAGGGGTCTGGATTTTTATTTTATTTTTATTTTTTACTATTATTTTAAAAGATTTACTTATTGTAGAGGTAGAGAGAGCATGTGAATGTGTGAGTAGGGGGAGAGGGAGAGAATCCCAGGTAGACTCCCTGCTGGGCATGGAGCCCGATGCTGGGCTCAGTCGTATGACCCTAAGATAATGACCTGAACCAAAACCGAGGGTCAGAGGCTCAATGGACTCAGCCACCCAGGCGCCCCAGAAGGAGTCTGGATTTTTAGATGTGATGGAAAGTTGTTTGAAGGTTTGAATGAGAGGATGACATAATCTTGTTTATCATTTAAAAGAATCATGTTGGCTGATGGGTCGAGAATACACAGTAGCCAGGAAAGGATGGAAGCAGAGAAATTAGTTAGGTGGTACTGTGGTGTGGACGTGGATGATAGGAGTGGAGATTGTGGGAAATAGATTTAGTATATATTTAAAGGCTAAAGCAGACTGCATTTGCTGCTGGATTGTATGTGGGAATTAAAGAGAAGAGTGGAGAATGACTTCTCTTGACCTCTCTTGGTACATACATCAACCCTAAGTTGCTGCTCCACGCTGCACCTTCCAAGGTGCTAAGTATAGCTCTGGGTTAGGGGCCCCGATTCCTCTGCACACTTGAAAATCTGCCTTTAACTTTTGCCTTCCCTAAAACTTAAATACTAATAGCTACTGTCTTACTGATAGCATAAACAGTCGATTAACACATATTTTGTATGTTAGATGTGTTGTATACTGTTTTCTTAAAATAAAGGAAGCTCTCTAGAGAAAAGGAAATGTTATTAAAAAAGCCATAAGGAAGAGAAAATACATTTATAGTACTGTAAAAAAAAAAATCTGTGTATAAGTGGATCCAGAGAGTTCAAACCTATGTTGTTCAAGGGTCAACTGTACTTTCCCAAACCTTGTTCTGTTTCAGAACCTGGACTACAGCTGAAAAAAAATGTTAATCTCTTTTTTTAATCCATTGCTTTTTCCATTTCCTCCTACTCAGAAAACTAAGAGCATTCTGCATTTAAGTGAGGAGGCGATATTCTGGGTATCAACATTACAAATATAGTGAACAGTTATATTATTATTTTTTCACTATAAGGATTACAGAAATTTTCATTTTTTTAAAAACACACACTCAAGATTCTAGATCAATTTCTTTAAGATTGCTTCCTCCCTTCTGTTATGTGTAACCTAAGTAGTAGTATAGCAATGAGTGACTGACAGCCATGTATGTAATTTTAGAGGAATACTTGGAGAGGATCCTTCCAGAGTAGGAACAGAGTAGAAAATGGAGGCAATAAATGGATAGCAAAAAGGAACGTTGGGTAGTAAAATGAGTTTATGTGCAGACTTTCTTTGTTACGTATTATTACATACTCTGTAGTGATGGACCCAACATCCCTTCTCCCTAATATGGGCCCACAGGGCAAGGATGATTGGGTGGTTTCAGTGGAGTGGGTGAAATAGGGAACAGAGGTGATAGTCCAGCTGCTTGCCCTGTGCTCTGTCAGCCCGGATGCTCAGCTGACCCTGGTGCAAGCTGTAAATAAATTAAGGAAGCAGATTCCTCCTGTTTTCATTGGGTTTGTTTGTTTNGACTTTCTTTGTTACGTATTATTACATACTCTGTAGTGATGGACCCAACATCCCTTCTCCCTAATATGGGCCCACAGGGCAAGGATGATTGGGTGGTTTCAGTGGAGTGGGTGAAATAGGGAACAGAGGTGATAGTCCAGCTGCTTGCCCTGTGCTCTGTCAGCCCGGATGCTCAGCTGACCCTGGTGCAAGCTGTAAATAAATTAAGGAACTGCAGATTCCTCCTGTTTTCATTGGGTTTGTTTGTTTGTTTGGTTTTTTTTTTTTAAAGATTTTATTTATTTATTTGGCAGAGAGAGAGACAGCCAGCGAGAGAGGGAACACAAGCAGGGGGAGTGGGAGAGGAAGAAGCAGGCTCATAGTGGAGGAGCCTGATGTGGGGCTCGATCCCATAAGTCGGGGATCACGCCCTGAGCTGAAGGCAGACGCTTAACGACTGAGCCACCCAGGCGCCCCTCCTGTTTTCATTGTTAAGGAATTAGCTAACTCTTAGGCTTTGCTTATGTTGTATTATATGCGTGGTACTAGTCAAAGTGCTTTATATATATTAACTCATTTAATTGTCACACCAGCTTGCAAGGAAGTTTCTGCTATTTTCCCATTTTAAGGTAAAAAAACCTGACCCCAGAGAGGCCAAGTGACTTACCTTAGGTTTATAGAATTATAGCTAATGAGTAGCAGAGCTAAGATTAGAACACAGGGAGTCTGGCTCCACTGTTCTGCTCTTACCCTGTACACCACACATTTCAAGAAGCGCATGTGTTGAACCAAATGAAGAGAAAGAATGTTACTTACATTTTATTGTACAGATTTTCAAGTTATAGAAAAACAAATAGGAATATAAGCATAGAAAAAAATGTTGCTAGGATATCATTAAGTCAATTTTAATAAAAACAGAATCAAAATAAGAGTGTTTGTTTGGCAGACATCCATTAGAAGAATACATGACATAAAAGAGTGATGAGCTGAAGGAAGAAGTGGGAAGGACTTACATGAGTCAACCCTAAGGAAATGGGTGCCCTTCCTGGCCTGTCAAAGTCCTTATGGCTCCCAAGAGTTGTATTTACTTCATGTATGCATCTTATGTCCCTTTAAAAATATGTTTCACTTTATCTCTCTCTCCATGTTCCATTCAAATGAAGTATTTTTTTTTTCTTTAAATTGAGAAGAAGGGAGGGAAAGAGGGAGAGGGAGAGCGAGAGAGAATCTTAAGCATGCTCCACGTGGAGCCCACCTCTGGACTCGATCTCATGACCCTGAGATCGTGACCTGAGCCAAAATCAAGAGTCAGATGCTTAACCAACTGAGCCACCCAGGCGCCCCCAAATGAAATATTTTATAAAGACAATTTGATTCTGTAATTCACCTTCCTCATGTCTTTAAGACTGGTGAATTGAAAAGAGTAGGGTTTCCCTTACAGGAGGGAAATGATGTTGAAATGATCTCTTTAAGCTGCAAAGGAAACTGAATTACAAAATAATGCCTCATCATAGTTGAAAAACTTTCACTTCATTATGTCGTTTAATTAACTAAAAAAAAAAAACAACCCTCACAATTGTGTTTAAAACTCAAAGGTTGTTAAGGAAGAAATTCTGTATATTTTTTGTAATACTTTCTTTGTAAAAATTTTTCTATTTTATTTTTTCATCACTTTAAAATAGCTTTATAAAGAGGTATTTCACATACCATAAAATTCACGATCTTAAAGTGCGCAATTCAGTGGTGTTTACTGTATTCACAGGTTGTGCAACCATCAGCAATATCTAATTTTAGGATATTTTCGTCGACCCAGAAAGAAGCCCTGTAACCAGTTTCAGTCATTTCCCATTACCCCCTTTTTCCAGCCCTTGGCAACCAATCTGCTTTCTGTCTCTATCTAGATTTGCTTATTCTGGATATTTCATATAGTGGAATAGTACAATATGTACCATTTTGTGTCTGGTGTCTTTCACTTGACACATTTTTTTTTTCGATGTTCTTCCCTGTTGTGGCATTTATCTGTACTTCATTCCTATCTTTTGGAAGTAATATTCCACTGTATGGATATACCACATTTTGTCTATCCATTCATTAGTTGATGGACATTTGAGTTCTTTCTATTTTTCAGCTATTATGAGTAATGCTATTGTGAACAATTATGTACAAGTTTTTATGGGGACATATGTTTTCATTTCCCTTGGAGATTTTTTATACAAATATGTATTTATTTGTCTGTCTAGGTGTGGAATGGTTGGGTCATATGGTAACTTTATGTATAACATTTTTAAGGAACTCCAGACTCATTTCCAAAGTGCCTACACCATTTCACCAGCAATATATAAGGGTTCCAATTTTCCCATGTTTTTGCCAACATTTGTTATTGTCTGTCTTTTAAATTTTATTTCCTTTAATTTTCATATTTCCGAGAAACAGAATCCTGTCCTGCTTGGTTATTTTATACTCTTAGTTTTCGTGCTGTATTACTGTGCTGCAGTTGTTAGCTGTGGTGTAGGAGTGCTGAACTTAGAAGAATTGGCTTGATCCAGCTTGTTACTTATTATCCAGCTTGAGGCCTTGAGTAAATCAATCACTTTACTCCTGGGAACCTCAGTTTTCCACTATTTCAGATAGGATCAATCCCCCACTTTCTGACAATAGCCCAGTGAAACAATATGTAGAATTAATTTGCGAAGTAAAGAGCCTCAGACTCTTCTTGCTGTTCCTTCTCTGTCACCATCTTTTTTACTCTCTGCTTGATACTTGTGTCTTAAGTAAATACAGGGAGATACTAAGTATTTTTGCTTTAATGGCCTTTTTCTAATAGGAATAAACTCTAAAAAGGCTTTAAGTTTCTTTTCTGTCAGTGTTATTGTTGGTTAACTTTAGAAGTAGTTATATCAGCAAAAATGTTGAAAGCGAAGCTTGTCTTTTGTCCTTTTGCTTTTGGGAAGAATTTTATAATTTGTCTAGGACAAGAAAAAGCACGTAATCTACCTTCACAGAAAATGAAGAGCGGAAGAAGCAACTCTCTTTGTGGCATTTTGAGTTTTCCCCCCATATTTTCTCTATTTATAAATGTTTATAACTTGGATATGTTACCCAAAGAAAGCTATGTTTTCTCCGTTACCCTCTTTGTAGGTAAAAGTAACTTTGAGAAACATATGCAAGATCTAATGGCTTAATAACAACATTATGNGTTTATAACTTGGATATGTTACCCAAAGAAAGCTATGTTTTCTCCTTTACCCTCTTTGTAGGTAAAAGTAACTTTGAGAAACATATGCAAGATCTAATGGCTTAATAACAACATTATGTCAAAGCCACCAGTTTACAACAGCCTGACTTTGCTACTACAGTTTTACCTGAATCATCTGAAACCAAATTGGCATAATTATAGTCTTTTCCAAGTGCCAGAACTTTGCTTCCACACGGTGCTTTGCACTTTCTCTGCCTCCAGCCTGGCCCATCACCCCCTGCCTCTTTCTCAAGGTCCACTCCCGTTCTGCCTTCTCTTCTCCTCACCCGTAGGAGTCATTTTATTTATTGTTAGTTCTTTATTAATACAAACAGCAATTCATGCTTTAAAAAACCAGACATAGCCAAAGTATGTGAAGACAAAGGGAAAGTCCTGTCTGCTCCCCAGCATTCTCTGTACGTGACCTTCTGGTCATTTGCACTACAGAGCCAAATAGGTTTTTAACAGAAATGGAAACATCCTCTACATGTTGCTTTGTCACACTTGCTCTGTCACAAAACTATGAATCATTTATGACCTTCATTGAATGAATCCTTTCCTCTTTATGTCTGTTTTTATTTAATTTTTGCATGTGTCTTACTCTTCCAGCTAAAATCAGAAACTTCTTGGAGGACAGAGGCTACGTCTTCAGCTTCTGTTCTTTCCCATCGGGATGCACAGAGGTCTGTCTTGTAGGAAATATTCGCCAAGGATTGTTGGTTGAGTTGGACATTTTGAGCCTGTATCTCAGTGTGATCTTTGGTCAGTTCAGGAGAATTCTTAGAGGATTGATTAATTTATTTTCATTGTAGGTAATCTTTCTAATGAAAATACATTTAGAAATGCAGTAAAATTAATATTTGGGTGAGGGGAAAGAATAAAATTGATGACAGAAATTTGAGAAGGTCCAGCCCAAGACCTGGTGTCTGGCACAGTTTCCTTTGTGGAAGAAGGCAAAGGATAAAAGCCAGGGGGGGAGTAGAAGGGGAAAAAATCAACAAAAAGCCTAAGGGCAACTTGGAGACAGAAAAAAGGTGAATAAAGGGAAACTTTCTGAGAAGTAAAATAGTCAATACAAAAACTGCAGAAGAGATATGTTTTCCTTTTAGCTATAAAGTAAGAGCCCTATTGCCTCCCCAAATACCTTTCCGTTAAAGTAGAAATATGCAAGTTTTGTGGTAAATGAAAGAGAAAATATCTTAATTGGCCTGAAACAGTTGAAAAATAAAAAGCTATGCTGCAAAGTGTATGAGATCGCTTGATAAAATACATGACATGACATGAAAGCTCAAAATTAATCTTCTCACGTTCTTTTTTTTGCTCACAATCATCTGGTGACCATTGTTATATTTTATTTTTTCTTAGATTAGTGGTGTTTTATACTAAAGGTTTACATTGAAGGTACCAGTGATGGGGTCCCCGACCAAGTGATCACTTAAACAACAAAAACAACCAATGTTGTATTTTGGAAGCCAAGCTTTTTTCTAAAGAACTCTGTTTGAATTTGAAAGTTCTTCCTGCCACTGGAAAGCTAAAGGGCTTCAGCTGAAAACCCAGTGCTGCCGCAAGTCTTCTGAAGTTTTAGAAGTTGAATTACTGAATACAGGTTACCTTCTGCATAATTGTATAAAGCTGATGTAATGGGTCTCTTTTGCTCTGATTGCTTTCCAAATTGTATCCAAGTGAATTCACAGCCGATGGTTTTTTTTTTTTTTAAAGCAGAGTAAGGACACATTAACTGGCTCACATAAAATAAAACCTTTAAAGACAGAAAAATTAAATAGTTCCACAGCTTCCCAAGATGTATAAGTGTTTGCAAAGCACCCAGTAATTCTGATAGCAAATATCTTTTTCTTCTCCTCTGATTGGCTTCATTGTGGTGCTTATAACATATTTACCTTTTCCTATTAGTCAATATCACCTCTTTTATGCAGTCTCTCAACTCTGACTTTACAATGTTCAGAATAGTAAATGTTATTGGCAGAAAAAAATGTCATGAGAAAATTGCTTTGTCGTAAGATTCTCAGTCTTGTAAAAGGTACGATTTAAATATTTCTTCTGCCAGAAATTGTTTAGACAATTAAGCATTAGTGACACACAGGGAAAACTCTGCCTGTGTTGTGTTTGCAGAAATGTTTTCTCAGAAGGTTTTTTTTGTCTTACGTTCTTTGTTGCTGCACCATACGTACACCAGTGAACTTAGCAGAATCACCGAGAGGGCCAACAGTAAGACAGTTGCTTTTGGGCTGGAGCATTTCTGATCAAGAGTAGACTAAGCTAAACTGGAAGGCATCTCACCATGACACACTCCACATTCCAAGCAACAATGTAGGCATTATTTCCATTTTACAAATAAGGAAACTGTGGTGAAGAAAGATTCAATAATTTGCCCAGGGTTCCAGTTTGTGTTGAAATCAGGACTAAAACTCAGGTATGTCTGATTCAAAATTCCGTCTCTTTAGTCACCACACTTTAGTCACCACACTTAGGATTTTGTTTCCTCAATTCTAAAAATTTGAGGAAATTGAAATAAAGCCACTTTTCAGGTCATGATCTCATGATCTCATGGTCCTAGGATGGAGCCCCGTGTTGTTGGGCTCCCGCCTCAGTGGGGAGCCTGTTTCTCCTTTTCCCTCTGTCCTAACCCCAGCTTGTGCTCTCTCTCTTTCTCAAATAAATAAATAAAATCTTAAAAAAAAAAAAAAGCCACTTTCAGTCAAAGGGAATTGAAATTTGTAGTAAATTATTTTCCTAATCTGAGACTGAAAACTGTTTTGGGACTAAAACTTTTACTATTTAATAAAAATAGTACATGTCACTAGTTTGTTTCATTTGGGGATTAGCATCTCTGATACCCCCTGTGTTCTCCATATTCCCTTTCCATGAATCTCACTCTTTACAGACAGAAATCCTTTCGTTTATAATAGCTACCTCTTGGGGGGGGGGGTGATAAACTGTGTTTAATCCTCATTCCTTGAGGACGAGCTGCCCAGCCTGACCCACCCCCTCTAGGTGGAGCCCCAGCTGCTCAGAAGCTCACTATCCTGGGAGCTGGCGAACCGGTTCACACAGGTCTCAGGCAAACACGCCATTTTCTCAAGAGCTTTTTGCTTCTGTGATGTCTATTTTGAAATCTTTGCAAGTATATCTTTAGCATTTCTCCCAACTGAAGTGGCATCCTTTGTACATTCCACTCTATATTTTTAGAGTTTTTGAAAAATTTTGTTAGTTAAAATAAAAACAACAGATTAGTGTAGGTGATGATTACAAGTTGGTACTCTTTGTCCACTTACCCTGCCCAAGTGACTCTGCAAGAGTGGGAGAAGATGGCTTGGAAAATCACTATTACAAAATATATTTTCACATGACTAGTTATAACCATTTTCTCCTTGTTGTGCCAGTTAACGTTAAAATACAGCAGAGAGGTAACTCAATTTAGTTCAAAAGCCATTTTCTAAATGAGAATTAGCTGGGAACAGTGTTGCATTAATAGACACGCCAGCGGCTGGATTCCGCATACAAAACACTTGTTCATGTTTTCCTTGAACTCTTTTGATTGGGCCCAGCACTAACTTTATACTGAATGGGCTCAGTCTGGTCCTTGGCAAGCATCAGGGAGTAATGAATAGTGGAACATCTAAAGGCTTAAATGTCCTGGCACAAGCCCTGTGTCGGTATGATGAGCTAACCATAGCATTGTTCGATGAGAAGGCCTTGTGTCCTTTGGAAATAAAATCCTGGCCTGTGGACAGAGGTCTATGTACACACATTGAATTTCTGTCTTCCTGCTACGCTATTCCATTCATAATTAAACTTTGAAAGCGAAGTTCTGAAGAGGTTCTTGAATGCCTCTCTTCCTTGCATGCCCAGAAACAAGTGGCTGATGTAAAAATGACATAGCCCAACCCTTTTATCTGATAGCTCTCCGAAATTCACATCAAAGACTTGCAGAACAAACTCTTTAAATGAGAGAGCAGTGTAGACATTCACTGTTTTCTCCTCCATAAAATGCCTTCCGTCTGAAAGCTGTGGTAATTTACCACAGATTTTTGCTATGGGATTTCTGATGTTCTGATCTTCTATGTTTACAGTTCCATCTTATTTGTAGTGAAATGTCTAAATTTGTCTCAGTACATCCAAATTCTAAGAATGAATTGATCTTCTGAATATTTTCTCCTTGAAAGCAAAGAAAGGAAGAAAAATTAAGCCCCGGTGATTGATTAAAACTATGACATTACAACTTGCTTTTCCATTCTAACTTTTATTCTTAGAAACAGGACAAAAATTCTATAATCAGTGCCTGCCAGAAAGTACCTGAAGAAGGCAGGAATAGAAACTATCTTAGCTGTTTTAAAACTGGTTCTGATTTTGTAAATTATCAAGAAGAGCCTCCTAAGAAGTCCTTTTCAAGCATATTTTAGTTCTCTGTTATAAAACCAGGCTCCTAGTGGGATATAAGCAGCTAAATAAAAGCATCGAAAAGCTGCATTATGTAAATATTAAAAATCTGAGCGTCTATTAGAAATATATTTTGAAATACTTACAAATATAAGAACAGTTTCTCAGATGTTTAAAAAACAATCTGAAGTGGAGAGGGGAGTTAGGGACAGGTAGGTCAGCATATAAATGACGTAAGATTGGCCGTGAGTTGGTCATTATCGACCTGGTCAGTGTTGACCTGGTGGTCATTCATACATGAATGTTCTCTATACTATTTCCTCTACTTTTCTACATATTTGAGATTTTTCATAATAAAAAGTTAAGAAATAATTTCTCGTGGTTCAGAATGGTTTCATAGAATGAAATGTCTTCTTGCTAAAGAAATACAAAAATCTAAGATAATTTTAAAAACTTTAAAAAGTTTTATGATACACAAATAACCTTATAATATATAAGTAATTAATTTTTCCTTCAGTGATTGTATTTAGAATGCTAGTGGTAGATATGGATATAAAAATCATGTTATAAATAGTCTTAACTGAAATGCAAGGGTCCTTGACATAATTAGGATAGTTCAATTAGTCTCTAGGTTATGCATGATGAATAATCTTCTAAGACACTATTATATTGTAATACAAGCAGTAAACCCATACCAGGCATAATCTGCTCTCCGTAAAGTAATTAAGAAAATGGTGCATTTTTATGGTTATGACTTATAAGGTTGTGGACATGGAAAAGTTTTGGTTAACAGAGTCTCAGTAAAGAGAATAAAAGATGGTCCAGATGCCAAAAGTAACGGATAAATATGTTGATGTCTATATAATCACATCATAAACTATTTTATACTTCAGTTTTGTTTGGCTTAGTTTGACCACTAATCAACTACAGTAGAGTCCGGTTGTTTTTTGTTTTTTGGTTTTTTTTAAGATTTTATTTGTTTGACACAGAGAGAGAGAACACAAGCAGCGGGAGCGGGAGAAGGAGAAGCAGGCTTCCCCGCTGAGCAGGGACCCTGGGATCATGACCTGAGCTGAAGGCAGATGCTTAACCAACTGAGCCACCCACGCACCCCCTAGAGTTCAGTTTTTAACTATGTTTATAGTGTTGTCTACTTGGAGAATAAGCATATTTTGGTGAATTCCCAGTGTGAAAACTTTACTCCAAGGGGGGCTGTTAATTTGGTGTCAGAGGCAAAGGAAATGTCAGGGAGATGCCGGTGACCCTCAGGAAAGCACGATGAGGCTTCGATGGCTCTGATCTGGTGCTGCTCTTTGTGTTTGCCTGAGTAAAGTATTTTAAGAGTCTAGGTAACGGGTCCTCTGTTCTCTGAATAATGCTACATCCCTCATGTATTCATGTTTACAGTCGTTTATTCCCTCTATATAAAAAAAAAGTTACTGTTCTTTTCGGTTTGGAATGTTTGGTAACATTTTGTTCAAGAGAGATTTAAAAAAAAAAAAAGAGTGGTTCTGTGGCAAATTAACTCCAAATTAAAATGGACAGCAGTCAAATGCTCAGAGATTGAAGCCTTAATTTCTTTTCTTTTTTAATATTTTATTTATTTATTTGACAGAGATAGAGACAGCCAGCGAGAGAGGGAACACAAGCAGGGGGAGTGGGAGAGGAAGAAGCAGGCTCATAGCGGAGGAACCTGATGTGGGGCTTCGATCCCATAACGCCGGGATCACGCCCTGAGCCGAAGGCAGACGCTTAACCGCTGTGCCACCCAGGCGCCCCGAAGCCTTAATTTCTTAAAAATTGCATCTGTAATATCACTGTGGACTTTATGATATTGAAAATGTCTGTAGTACTTGGCAGTCTGGATGAAATGTCTGGTCCTTAAAGAGTACAATCAATCATCAAGTATCTACTGAGGATATACTGAAGTAACTATGTGCTTAGTCATCTGATTGTACAATTGTCCATTTGTTCATTCAACTTGTTTTTATTTAGTTCCTACTAAAAGTTTACTAAGTGTATAGGAGATCCAGTGGTGAATAAGACAGGCAGGTTTCCTGCTTTCATGAAGCTTTTGTTTTAGGGGTTGTGGGTAGATAAATAAGTAAGAAACCTATCAGAGAGTGTAAAATGTTATTTGGGGAATTAGAGTACATGATGTGATGGGGAGAAATGTTGGGTGGTGAAGGAGGGGCACCTATGCAGATTTAATCTTTAAATCTTTAATGTCACAAAGGGGCAGTCATGCAAAGGTGGCTTGCTTAGTTCTTTGTGTTAAAAACTAAAATCTTAAGGCTCTCCCTCACTTTCATAGTGGTAGGGTTTTATCCAAATGATATGTGTACTTTGATTTTACCAATTTTACCAATCAGTGGACCGGTTAAAATGTTCCACAGAAGTGCATTGAATCCACACCAGTCCCTCGTTCGATAATATGTTGTAAGCTGGCTTGCTTTCTCTTCTACTGACAGGGCTCTGTAGCTTCCAGGGCAAGGTTCAAGGCAGGGTACTTAGTGTGGCCTGCTTCTCTTGGCCTTCCAGCCACTGCTGTAGGGCCTGCCCTCTCACCCAAAGCTTCTGCTGCCTTCTGGTTGCTCAGACAGCCCCTTATTTCCTGATCCCTTTCATACTGACTGGCCATCCTGGTACATTGTGGGTGCTGCCTAAGCCCCCAGGCCCAAAATAAGGGAAACTTATCTCATTGCCTTCTGTCTGCTTGATGCTAAACTCTTGTTCTTCCAGAGGTTACTTCTGGATAATCTAAGGTCCAAATCTGGGCCATATGTGAATGAAAGCAAGCTTAACTACCATCTCCTCCTCTGTCTTCCACTCCACTCCCCCATGCTCTCGATCATGTTCTCTCCCTTCAGGGTAACATCAGCACATTTTCTGGTGGTCCTTTGGGACAATGACCACAACTTTGGTGTTAATTCTGGACTGCCATCACAGACATTCTGGAAATAATGGGTCTTGTAACACTATGGTTGTTCTGTGTGGGTTAACTGTCTAAATTAAATGCTGTTCCTGCTCGTGTCTCAAAAACACTGTATTTTCCATTTGCACAGGAGCAATGTTATCGATATTGAATTAATGTGTTCTTCCCAAGCTGAAAAATCACTTTGCTAGTGTTTCATGTGTGGGATCTCCATGCCTAAATAAAGTGTTACTTCAGTACCTATACAAAAGGATGACTGACATTTAAAAGCAAAATCAAATAGGATATTTCACATTGAGGTAATCGATCACATTCTTGGGACTTCTTAACTTTATGATATTGCTAACAAGCCTAACAGTTTTAGGACAGTGAGTCCATATTGAGGAAGATAACTAGATTGATAGGGTAATCATGCTGTTTAAACAGACCCAGAACATTTTCAGCTCTTTAGGATTTTAAACTTTAAAAAAACAATTTTATCTATATTTTTTGAAGTTATGTTTTGGCACAGACAGCATGTCCGTGTTCAGCATTGCTTTTACCTGTCTAGGGTATTGATTGATCAGTTTTTCTTATTTCTAAAAAGACAGTTCTCTTCATAAAATTCCCTAGTTCTTTTCAAACAATTGAATTTGTGTCATTTTGTTCTGACATCTGACTTAAAGGTGAAAACTCTATGAATGATGCCATTTATCATCACATCAGCCCTTATTGTGAATAAAATGTAACTACATTTGCCATTTATTACCTCTGGCTTAATATTAGCAGTGATAAATGATACATAAAAATTCCCAACATATAATATGTTCCTAACACAACATATATTATTAAGATTTGTTGAAGTAACAGGAAAAGGATCTCATTTGTCAGGAAGTTATCAAGTCAGTTGGATGCTATAGCATTTTGTTAATGTGAGTAGCTACCCAGTTGATTTTTTCTATATAGTATATAGGGTTAAGGCAGGAAGAGACTTCTGTTCTCTAATTTCTTTGTTAATAGCTTTCTAAAATAACATATTTAAGTTTTACATAGCTTGAGTTTTCCCACATAATGGGCATAAATACCATCCCCTCTTCTTTCTAACAGTATGGGAAAGGTTAAACAAATACCACATATTAAGTGGGAAAGCATCTGAGGTTTCTACGGATTTCTGTTCCCCATTCTTTCTTCATTTTCATACTATAGGTAAACAACTTGCCATCTGATGGTATTTATAGAAGTTGCTTAGAGATAAAAAGTAGGATTCTGAGCATATGTAAAATACTATTAATAAGAAGAAAAATACATGTTCTCCTGTCCCCCAAGTGTAAAGATACAACATGTTATGATTTTTAAATGAATGTCATAAATAACACACTTGCTTTCTATAAGGACTCACTTATATATAAAATAGAAACGCTGAATATAACCACCTAACAGATTTGGCCAGAGAAGCAAGCTTTTTTCCTCCCTGTGATGATTGGTAGCATTGCTTCCCTATCAATTTTGAAATGCTCCAATAAAGTGCATAAGAAATAGGTGGGCTGAGATGAACCTTCGGTTGATTTTTCGTAAGAGGTCGCTCACTGATTTACTTAGCCGTACCCTTGTTTCTATCGATTTTGGTGTGAGCCTTTCCAAATGTGAGCTTTTAAAGTCATTTTCATTTTTGCTTCCATTTCCATTGGTTCCTAACCGTAGCAAATCATATAATAATTAGTCCCCAGAAATGGTTTAGAACAGTAACATCTTCACATCTTCAGACCGGAATATGAACGCCCGTCCAGATTTTGGAAGACATGTATCTCCAACCCCAGAATGATCTTGCTTCATAAAGCAGGAGGGGATTTTGTTTGTGTTATTTCACCCCAAGACCCATTTTCATACGTGAATGAGAAACTTCTAAATTTTATTGTTCACATGAATGTGCAAAACGGAGTTTAGAAATAGTTTTGGTATTCTTTAAAGATCAAGGAGAATGAGTGAGCAGGGAGAGGTTTCTTGGATTTTTCTCCAAATCACACATAACTGTTTACGCTTGTCCTGCTGGCGTTTGTATCATGGAAGCACGAGTGTAAAATAGTTGCTTCTCTCAGGACCACTGAGTTTACCAGGGTTTGGACAAGTTTCTGGATATAAGATACACAGAGATACATAATTAATTTTAACCATTTTATCAGAAAGATGATTTCGTAACTTGTTTGTGCAGGAAAGCTTTTCCCTCGTGTTTTGCCCTTGCTTCTTGATGAACTAACTGGTCGCAGGGAGCTTAATTTGCACAAAATAATGACTGAAAAAGCACATGCTGCCAAGTGCCACCGATTGTGTTTTATATCTGCACTCTAGTAGTGGTTTTAAGTGTACGAGCCCAAGGCTCTTAATGGTGCGGCTTCCAGAGAGCATACTACGTGCAGAGAGCACACTGACTCTATGCTGCCGTTTGGCACACTGAGTGATCGAGGAACTACAGAGGGGAATATGGACATCTAAAATTAAGGATTATGGTACGTGCAGATGTGGTCTGGCTCCAGCATCCATGAATCTGTGGCTTTCTAAGTACCTGATGGCTTTGATTTGTTGAAAATCGTGCTCGTTTCTTTCCACATTATCATACATTTACATTACATCTTGAAATAAAGTTAGGCATTAGAATAAAACATAGACACCCTACTGAGTTAAAGATTTTAAATCTTATTCTATTGTCCTTACCCTTAGACAGATCCACCCACTTAAGTCTCAGGTCTGCATATAATCATTGCAAATATAAATGCACTAAAATTACCAAATCAGAGGATGTTAAAAACTGTCAGTGTGGGATTGTGAACTTGAATGGGGAGTAACGGAAATTATTCTAAGACGCTAAAATGCTAAACACGGTATGATATAATATTTTTTCATTGGTGACCCCTAGGGAATATCTGGCAGTGTAAATTGCCTTTTCAGCTTTTGGATACATTTCAAGATGAGTTCCTTATTAGAAAGTCAAAGGAAATCTTCTTTAGTAATCATTTTAATGCTCCACATCAGTAGATACAACTTTGCGTCCTCATAAAGTTTTGCTTTCCCCTAGTAAATTACTGACAGAACGCTGTGGGGCGTGGTGCAGGACTGAGTTTTCCTATAAAACTCAAGGGGGCAGTAGTTCCAGGGGAAGGAAGAGAATTATCTGTGCTGAGTTACTGTCTTTTATTTTTCAAAGTAGATTAAGATTTTTAGTGAGAGTATTATCATAAAAGTTGATTATGGCATGTAAAATACAGAAAAAAGGGATCTTTTTCAATGGGAGAAATATTTACCACTTTTAACACATTATAAAAACTGAATTTTAAATGACTCTCCCTAGAAGGATTCTTGTAAGTGTGCATGAGACATGGTAACAGTGAGGAGGGTGTGTGTGAAGAGGTCTGTGTGTGTCAGGTTAAAAATTATTAAATGTTTTATCATTTGTCAAAGTAAATGGTTTAGAAATGTTTTTTTCCCCTCTCCATTGCTGATTCTCCTCATAATTATCTCACAGATTGATTATATACTTATTTGTTTGGGGAATTGAAGAGAGCATACTCTAATTAGTTCCTCAATTCATAGTCTTTTCTTTCTTTAAAGCAAAGGAAAAATAATCAAATTTTCTAAAATATGTAATACATCTTAACAGTATGTACAAATCCAGCACTTACTGCTTGTTTTCATTTTCTTCCCTTTGGGAAACATTCATCCCTCAGGTATGTAATTGAAAAGACCTGTTTGTGTACTCATTTAGGGAAAGCCTTTAATGAGACCTTTAAATGTTTCTTGGCAATGAAAAGAAAACAACTCCAAAATCTGTAAATTTCGTTTTTATATAAATACAGACCCACTCACCTCCAGCCTCACCCTCTAGTTTTTCAAGGCCAACTGTTGGTCTCATTTAGCTACTGTCATTGTGATACCTTTCTCTGGCACGTGAGTCATTAGGAAAAGTCCAGCTATCGACTGGTCCAAGTGTACAAGGTGGGACTTTGCAGAGACGTTCTGTGATCTTTCATTGCAAAAAAAGACACCGATTCATTTTTATTGGCACATTCAAATAAGTTTTAGTATGTAAAGGAATATATGGAGCTAATTGTGTCCAAAGCCACAATTTTTCTCAGCCTAGCAGATTGCAGGATGGTGCCAAAGCTAATGCCATAATATAAACATGGGAAGGATATTGTGTGTTCTGGACAGAAGAGTTTGACACATAAATTAACAAAGAAAACAAGTTCTATAGATTTTTCTGCTGTTACTAAAACTAAATATTTTATTTTGCTACCCACATATTCTTCTGATCAATAATATAATGTAAGGATTAGAGTTTATTAAAAATTTACGAGAATTCTTAGATGTACCTCAGTTTAACTGAAATGCATTTAAGCAAAATGTACATTTAAGGGATTCACAGATCGATTAAAAATTCGCATCTATAAGCAGTAGTCCATTTCTTGGGGGCCTGCTGAGTGCTAAGCCCTGCTTTAGGGGAGTGTGTGGGTTACATGTTTTGTGGGTAAGGATTAGAGACATAGCATAAAGAGTGGGAGAAAAGCATAAGGCCTGTTGCCTGTCCTCAAGAACAACTTGATACGAGAAGAAGCAAGGTTTGTATAAAACAAACAGCAGAGCAGCAAATAATAAAAACATGCAATAAAGTGTCAGAGTGGGTGGCATATTAAAGGAAAAATAAAGGCAGACGGACTTCCTTTCTAAATGAAATTGTATGCAAAATGCCAACATAGAAAGCAGAAATGTGGGGTTTTTTGTACTATTAATTTTTTCATGCAAGTTCAGATGTACATATTTACTCAAGAAGTTATTTAAAAAAGCAAGGGCATTTAAACGAACCAAGAAATTTAAATAAGTAGCAAAGGGGTTGGCCTAGGACTCAAGAAATGTTAATTACTCTTGTTATTACTATTAGTTTTAAATTCTTTGCTTTGGGTAGCAGTTACAATACAATATTAGCCTCAGATTTCAATTTATTTTTGTATTTTGTTCAGGTTGCACATTTCAGAGAAAAATCTTGACTCACACAGTTAAGTAGTTTTACGGGGTAAGGTTGTGTTTGGTTTTCATGGCTTTGCTAGTATCACATTATGATAGTCTTCAGTTAAATCTCAATGCAAAGAGAAGAGGTTCTTTTAAGCAGAGCCCTCCCTCCAATAGGAACAAAATACAAACTTGGTGGCACAAGTTTATTCATTGGTTTTTTTACCAGAAAAGTGTGTGTGCGGTAATGTGTAGCAACCTACAAAATAGAACCAGACATTTGAAAAACCCTTAAGAAGCCCTCATGTAATACAAACTTAGTAAGGTATGCAGTTTTGAGAACCCCCTAGTGTGTCTTCTAAGTCCCACGTCAATAGACTGCAGCCCATAGGTCAAATCTAGCTTACCACCTGTGAGCCGAAACTGGTCCAAGAGCTAAAAGTGGCTTTTACATTTTCAGTCATTGGAAAAATAAAAAAGGAGAAGAATTTATCATCGTGTGAAAATTTTGGAGGCTGAACCAACAGGACTTGATGATGGATTTGGATGTAGGGAGATAGTGAACTAGAGGGAGATGTCACTAAGGCTATTTGGTTTGGGTTTTTCATCCAGGATGAAGAGTAGTACCATTCTCTGAGACAGGCAACCTGGGAGAAGGGCTGTCAAGAGTTTAGTCTTCAACATGTGGAATTGGAGGTGCCTCTGGGCATTTATCAGAAGCGTTCTGTGAGTGGTCTGCATATGAGTGGATTATGTGTATGTCTGTGATAGTCGCCTGTGGATAGATGCTGCTTTAGAACCCTGGTTTGGTGTGGATACCAGAAATCGCTTACAGAGTGAGAAGGGCAAAGGGCCTCAGACCAAACTTGAAGGGAGATCTTTTAACGACTGCATGGAAGAGAATAGAGGGAAGGGAGAAAAGGAAGAGTAAAACCAAGAGTTGTTGTGTGGTAGAAGTCAAAGAAGACTGTCAGGGGAATGATAAGTGAGTCAACAGAAAGGGAGTAAGTAGTGTCCGTGGGGTTGTGGTGTGAATGTCTTTGGTTTCTAGAGCAAAAAATGTTTTGATGAGGCAATGAGAATAGAATCCCTAAATTGTTGTTTTATTTAAGTTATTTATGTCTTTAACCATGTTAATTTTAAAGAAAACCTTCATTCCCAGGTATGATCTTTTTATTGTTCAATTGATCTCCAACTTTACAATGGCAGTTAATTAAAAAAAATAGGATTCACTTAAAATAAATTTGCTTCACAGCAAATTTTGATTGAAAACATCTATTTCCCATCACCTACTTAAGTCTTACCTAGATTGTACATCAAACCCCTTCAATAAAAAACGATAATAATGAGAAAAAGGTTATTGTTGCAACATTCCAAGTGACTAAAAAACAAAACTGGTGACTCATGGGAAATGTCACATTGCTCATAGGCCTTGTCAATTCCTAGCCAACTTAACTGTATTAATTCAATGTATTAAAAAATGCCTTCCTCCCTTACCAAGATTTCTTCTGTAGGTGGCTGAAGGAAACTGTATTATCAGAGTTTGGAAAATGGGAAGGCTGGGACAGAACGGAAGAAAATCTATCTTATGCATTTTGCTTATAGACCTTTGGTGAGGATTTTCCTTATATGGTTTCCCATCTATATTTGTTTTTCTTCTGTGTTCTTATTTTGTTATAATGTGTTATAACGTGCACTTGGACAGAGACTGCATCTGTCACTGTGGGGTTCTTTGGCAGCAGACACTGAGATGGAGGTCAGGGTCTAAGATATTTATTAGGCATCAGCCCCTGTGAAAGGAAGCATACAGGAAGAAGGATTGGGCAGAGACAAAGTTCAAACTGTGATGTAGGCACAGCCAAGTCTTGACCAGCCCTGCAGGGAGTTCTGTCGCCGGCATTGCCTGCCCAAGTGTTCTGCTTAGGGCTGAATGGGTGGTTCTTTCCGTCCCCTCCTTGCTCAGCCACAATTGCAAGCTGCTGCTTGGGCAAGGTGGCTCTCTGCGGGACAGTCGACCCTATGGCAGAGGCCAGCAGCTGAGGCTGGTGCTGCCCATACACCAAACCTGGCGTCAGTTCCTTTCTAGAAGGAGGATCTGAGCAGCACATCTTATCTCTAACATTACTATTACGTAGCTCCCCACGTATTTGAACCAAATGCTTTGTTTACATTTGCAGTGGTTTGAGTTCTTTATGTTATAAGCAACAACAGCCACTCACACTTGTTCAGACGGTCAGTGTCAGGGACTTCATTGGCTCATGTAAAGAGAGGCCCAGAGGTCAGGTGGGTTTCCCAGTTCCCTTAATCCAGCAGCTCCAGCTCCATTCTCTGGGATTCTCTCTTGGTTAGCTTCAGCATACCACAGGCTTTTCCCCTCTGACTGACCTCTGGTGGTAGCAGAGCAGCAAAGAGGCTGGGGACCTCCATCTGCAAACCGCCCTGTCCAGAGCAGGAAGGAGCATCTGCTGTGTGCTCTGAGAGCTCAGGCCCTGTCCTAGGAGCACTCTGCCTGACGTGGTCCAGTGGGGGAGACGTGGAGAAGACTGACTGACTTAGCTGGGGCCTGTTCCTGGGGCCAAAGAGCAAAGAAAAATGAATAAAACTGGCATATAGGAATTATAAGTGTTAAAATATTTATCCACTTAACAAGTTCCCAGTCCCATCTGGGACACCTATTGTATAGATAGGAAGTAGACTCTGTAAAAATTTCATTTTCTTGGCTATTTTATTGGAGTTTTTATAAAACATCGGCATTTGATTTCTCTGCCTTTACTAAGTGGTTGAGATTGCAGACTGACACTTATTAATTATACCAGATTTCTGGTTTTAATTAGAGAATGTCTTCTGAGACTAAACCTTTTTACCATTAGGCTGTTTGAAACCTATGAGATAAAAAGGGAGAGTTCTTTCAGAAAATTATTTACATGATTTTAATTAATGATTATAATCTCCATGGTCATTTTTGCAAAAGAGCATTTAATCCCTTAACCAGTTTTCATGATTTGCATTTTGCAAAAACATGTCGGCCCTGCAGGCTTATTATCTGAGTTGTGTTTTTTTCCAGATGAAACTTATTTTGGGTGAGTTTTATTTTGCTACTGCTCCGAGCCCCGTTTCATACCTTAACACCTGTTTCTCATGCAGAGCAAACCGATTGGTAGAAAAGTAAAGTTTGCTTCCTTTTGCCAAGACAGAACCTAGCCCTTGGCAAGGTTACCTTTGAAAACAGTTTTTCATGCAGAGACCGTATACAAGTAGCATTGCTGTTGCCAAGATCCTCTGACTAATGAAGGGTCGGAGCGATGGTGTATTCTCTCATTGCTTGCGGCACGTATATGTAGCATTTCTTCTGAGAAAAGGCACTCTAGCGTTTCAAACAGAAGCTAGAAGTTTAACCTTCCAGGAGGAAGGTCAGTGTTAGTTTTTATTGATAACACAGAAGAAAGCCACTTTATAAGAATATGAAAGATAAATTCTTTGCTAAGTAGAAACGATTAAAAACAGTGAGTTTTCCACCTTTCTTATGAAAATCAGTCTGAAACTATTTTCCATTTCCAAAGTTGCTTTTTCTCCCCTCTCCTAGCCGAGGTGTCAGTTAGATCCTTCATATTGATGGTACTAACCACTGGTCTCCTAACTATGGAAGCTGGGTCAGGATTCAAGGTCCAGGTCTCTGTTTTGTTTGATGCAATTATGCCATCTATATTTTTGTTTATGTGTAATCTTATTTTATGAGAACATTTATATTTCCAGTATGCTTTAGCTATCTATAGTTTAATGGTTTCCTGAACTATGAGACTGATGCTTTGTTTCACAAGTGGGAAAATCCTAAAGAACAACGTTGTGTGAGCACTTATGGAACTGGGGAGGGGATGGAGAATGTTTATTCCTCTGTCCGTGATCAAAATAGCTGTTACCCTAGTGTGTGTGTGTCTGTGTATATGTGTGTGTGTGTATTTTCTGAGGTGAAGGTGAGGGAGAAGCTATGGAGAGGGGTCTAGTGTTTCTTGTTTTATTTTCCTCTTCCAAAAACAGTCATTAGGTGGATGTTTTCAACCATTTACAGATTTTTCATATTTTCTACCTTCTTAAACATTATTATGGGATTATATTTTCCATTGTTTTCCCTTGTGTTGCCCCTTACCTTCAGTTATGGGCAAACACAAATTAATGCATTACTTCCATAAAATTTCAGCAGTACTGATGTGCGATGTTGCCTTCCTGAACAAATGCAAACTGCTGATTGACAAGTGCAATATTTCTTTAAATAACAAATTTTATTATCCAGATGCTGCTGAGATCCTCTACTTTCCGCTAGGCATTACAAGAATTCAACTATTTTCACTTTTGTTCCACAATCTTTCTTATTACTTTTGGCCAAAGATAAACTGATCTGTTTATCAAAGGTTGGGAAATAAATTTTGTGAAAGGGACTGGAGACAAAACAATGATGCTATCATTATAATCTTTTTGTTTTCATTATCGTTATTATTCTGATGTTTTTACAAACAGGAATTTAGAGATCACCCTGGGCTGTCATTGCAGTTCATATTCTTAGAGCTCATTGAAGATTATGAAGGAATATTTCTGAAACTGGAAATAAGAGGGACGCCTGGGTGGCTCAGTCGGTTAAGCATCCGACTCTTGGTTTTGGCTCAGGTCATGATCTCAGGGTTGTGAGATCAAGCTCCGTGTCAGGCTCCATGCCCCGTGGGGAGTCTGCTTTTCCCTCTCTCTCTGACCCTCCCCCTGCTTGTGAGCTCTCTCTCTAAAGTAAATTAATAAAATCTCTTTAAAATTTTAAAAAAAAAGAAACTGGAAGTGAGAAAACTTGAAGTAAGTAGAAGAAATTGCTACCGTGTGCAATTTTGTCTACTGTGAAACAGCCAGAACAGTCAGGTGGCTCCTGTGCACTTCGGTTGGAAATTTTTAGAGTAAAGGAACAACTAACATATATTGAGCACTTACTGTGTGTCAGGCATTATTCTAGGCACTTACTGATAATGCTAATTTAATTTTTATAACAGTGCTGTGAAGTGTATCACCATTTTAGAAATGAGAAACCAGACATCTGTTGTTAGAAGGTGTCCATGGTGAGATTCGAACCGGGCGATGTGAGCCTACAGACCATGATGGAACCGCTGCTGTTTCCACGTGTCAGCAGTAGAAATAGTGTTTGGGTACGGAGGGAACTTTGAGAAATCCTCTATAGCCCTTCTCATTTTACATGTGTCCTCAGATGTAAATATATATCTGGCTCTGAGACATCGAGTATCTTTTCCAAGGTCAGATGTTAGGGGTGGAAGTAGAATAGAGTTGAGCCTGTGTGCTTCCTGGTTTCAGGATTTCTCACCCTCTGGGGCTCTCCCCTGGTAACATTATTGGAGATCTGTTCTACCAGGAAACCTCTTTCCTCAAGCTGTCTCTAGAATTGAGTGTTGACCTTAAGCTTTTTCCTCTTGATGAAGTTATAGTGGAAAGTTACTCAGAGAGGGGAGCAAGGGAAGGGAAGTTGGGTGGGTACAGATGGAGCAGAGCCTGGGGCAATGACTTGGACATTATTTGCCAGGCATAGCTTGAGTACTATCTGAACATAGGGTTATAAGGAGACCCTGAGACTGTTGGTTGGCTTTTATCTCAGAGGAGGCAGTCTTAGCAGGCAGGGCCCTAACTTCTCAAAATGCAAAGGTTTTGTGACATGGGCATTTGGTTTGTGACTCTGCTGATTCCAGATTTTGCCTCTCCTAACAAAGCGGATGATTTCTTCTTAGCAGAATGGGAAGTGCAAGTCCCTGTGGAAATTTAAGATTTGTCTCCGGATGCCCATTTGTTTAGAGACATCTAATGGCAGAAGAAAATTCTGTCACTATGGACAGAAATAATTCTTAGGCCAGATCATTATCTTTTTTATTTCTATGAGAAAATCACGTTTTAACTGTAGTTAGGTTTTTTTTAATGTTCTTTTTCAAGTTTTTATTTAAAGTCCAGTTAGTTAACATACAGTGTCATATTAGTTTCAGGTATAGAACTTAGTGATTCATTACTTATATACAATACCCAGTGCTCATCACAAGTGCCCTCCTTCATCCCCATCACCCTTTAGCCCATTCCCCGTCCTCCTCCCTTCTAACAACCCTCAGTTTGTTCTCTGTATTTAAGAGTCTCTTATGGTTTGCCTCCATCTCCGTCCCCCACCCTTCCCTTATGTTCATCTGTTTTGTTTCTTAAATTCCACACATGAGTGAAATCATATGGCGTTTGTCTTTCTCTGACTGATTTATTTCACTTAGCATAATCCACTCTAGCTCCATCCAAGATTTCATTCTTTTTGATGGATGAGTAATATTCCTCTGTGTAAGTATGCTACAGCTCCTTTATCCTTTCGTCAGTTGATGGATATCTTGGCTCTTTTCATAATTTGGCTATTGTTGATAATGCCACTGTCCACATTGGGGTGCATGTGCCCCTTCGCATCAGTATTTCTGTATCCTTTGGGTAAATACCTAGTAGTGCAATTGCTGGGTCATAGGGTCGTTCTATTTTTAACTCTTTGAGGAACTGTTTTCCACAGTGTTTCCACAGTGTCTGTACCAATTTGCATTCCCACTGTAAGAGGATTCCCCTTTCTTCACATCCTCACCAACACTTCTTGTTTTCTTTGTTGTTAATTTTAGCCATTCTGACAGGTGTGAGGTGATATCTCATTGTATTTTTGATTTGTGTTTCCCTGTGATGAATGATATTGAACATCTTTTATGTGTCTATTAGCCATCTGGATATCTTCTTTGGAAAAATGTCTATTCATGTCTTCTGCCCATTTCTTAACTGGATTATTTGTTTTTTGGGTGTTGAGTTTTATAAGTTCTTTATAGATTATGGATACTAACCCCTTTTCAGATATGTCATTTGCAAATATCTGCTCCCATTCTATAGGTTGCCTTTTAATTTTTTTGATTATTTCCTTCACTGTGCAGAAGCCATTTATTTTGATGAAGTCCCAATTATTTATTTTTGCTTTTGTTTCCCTTTAGGCTTTCATTTTTAAAAGCACCTCTTCATAAGTTAAATTTATCTGGTTTCAATTTTTCTCTAAGATATTTACTTTAAATCCTATTCATTTCCATGAGCCATATGTCCATTGTCACAAGGATACACTGAATAAATCAAGTGCCTGCAGACGGTAGATGGTGGTGTTCAATCCTATACAAAAGTGCTGTGTAATATAGAAATACTACACTTAATATCTGCTTCCCTGCCTTGTTTCTTAATTGGATCTGTGCTCTAGGGGGCATTAGGTTGAAGTGAACAACAATGTAGAAACAACATTGCATTCCTGAAGCCAAGTCAATTAATCACACAATGCATTTCAAAGGAGTTACTTTTAAGTAATTGTTGTGTAAATTAGACCCATTGCAATTGCTGAGTAGTAAACAAGAGACAAGCCTACTTTATGCAACCTGAAATACATCACAAGTTTGCCATTTCTAACCCCCCTGTGAGATAATCCTTAAAACCTCATTGCTTGCACCCACAAAATAACCATACAGTTTTTAATAACCACGTTGGTTATGTTTTCCCAGTGAGCCTATAATTACACATTTAACTTTTTCAAACAGAGGTTAATAATGGGATTTTTGAGTTTGAGGTTATTTTATTTTTCTCTAATGACTTTCTCAGGTCCTTGTATAACACAGAGGATTAAAATACAGGTAAAGAATGTCTTGTCTTTAACAGTATTGAGAGTTTCAGGACCACTTTGCCCTGTTACCATACAAATTATTTTTCAGCTAAATAGCCAAGATACTCAGTAAAAGTTTCTTCGGGAAGCACCCAGCTTTCTAAAAGTAGGCGTGTCCAGGAAGTACAATTCTTCTCCAGGAATAACCATGTGAACTTTGCTGTTCACATTCTACCATCTTCCAGAAATCAGATTTATTTGGCTTTGGACCTCTAAGGTAGTGTTCCTGAGAGTGATTATTCTGGCTTAACTGTAAATATAGTTCACGCTCACCACTCCAGTACAGAGGATAGGAGGGTGTGAGCCCAGAGCTCCTCAGCCATGGTTCTGAGTTGTGGACAAAATGATTATGAGAGAATGAAGCCAGTTTGGAAAGAGAAGTGGAAAGAGACACAGAGAAAGGGACTTCAGTAATCCTACTTCCAGTCATTCCTGAATATACCTTGCTTTTGTGTGGAACCCAATTTATTGGCATTTTATCCAATCTACTTTTAACCCCCCCCCCCAACTGGGTACAATATACTTTACTGATGATACATGACAAGGTAGGGCTCCCCAGGCCCCTCCCTTCTTCAGGGTGTCTGGAATGGAAACTGTGGAGGTTGGGGGATTCTCAGTGCTTTGGGGGATGAGTTGGGACAAGGTCTCCCTGGCAGCTGAGGGGCCTCTTTTCCTCTTGCTCTTGCTGGGGCTGGTAGTTCAGGGGGCTCTTACTCCATGGCGGCCATGTGGACCATAGATCCAGCACCGTGTTGCTGTAGCCAAATTCATTATTGTATCAGTAAATGAACTTGGCCAAGTTGTCATTGAGAGCAATGCCAGTCCCAGCATTGAAGGTGGAAGAGTGGGCATCACTGTTAAAGTTGCAGGAGACAACCTGGTCCTCAGTGTAGCCCAAGATGCTCTTGAGGGGGCCCTCTGATGCCAGCTTCAACAACTCCTTGATGTCATCATATTTGGCAGCTTTTTCTAGGTGGCAGGTCAGATCCATAGCTGACACGTTGGGAGTGGGGACAGATAGGCCATGCCAGTGAGCTTCCCATTCAGCTTAGGGATGACTTTGCCTACAGCCTTAGCAGCACCAGGAGAAGCAGGGATGATGTTCTGGGAAGCCTCTTGGGCATCACACCACAACTGCCCAGAGGGGCTGTCCGTGGTCTTCTGGGTGGCAGTGATGGACTGTGGTCCATGATGCCAAAGTTGTGATGGATGACCTTGGCAAGAGGACCAAGGAGTTGGTGGTGCAGGAGTCATTGCTGACAATTTTGAGAGAGTTGCCATACTTATGATTCATGCCCATCACAAACATGGGGGCATCAGCAGAAGGGGCAAAAGATGATGACCTTCTTGGCCCCACCCTTCAAGTGAGCCCCAGCCATCTCCATGGCGATGAAGACCCGAGTGGACATCACAACCTACTCAGCACCAGCATCACCCCATTTGATGCTGGCAGGATCTCACTCCTGGAAGATGGAGGTGGGCTTTCCATTGATGACAAGTTGCCCATTCTCAGCATTTACTGTGCTATGGAATTTGCCATGGTTGAATGTAGTCCATGTAGTTGAGGATAATGAAAGGGCCACTGATGGCGACAATATCCACTTTGCCAGAGTTCAAAGCAGCCCTGGTGACCTGGCACCCAGTATGGCCACCCAGTATGGCCAAGTCTATTTATTCCAACCTTCACCATTGTGTCTCAGGGAGGTGGCTGGCACTGTACCAGAAGATGCAGCTGTCTGTTGAATGGGGAGGAACAGAGAGCCTCATCCAGCCTACTTCTAATTGAGTTTCCTTCACATTAAACAAGAGCGACCTGCTGGGTTAAGTACATCTCCCTGAGGCTCCCACAGCACCTTCACAAAAAACCTTTGTGGTGACACTCACCATATTGCATGGTATTCGTTTGTTTCTGTGAGGAGGGCTACTGTCTTCATTATTACTTAACACCAAGTCTGGTAGTTAATGGTAACAGGTAAAAATTGGATGAAGAATGAATGAATGAGCAACCATAGAGCTTTCAGTGTCCTGCCCTTTTTCTAGCAAGAAAAGGACTTAAATCTACTTGATTTTGCATGATCTGGTCATATTATGACTTACTATAAAACATATATACAAACTGTGCAAAAACTTTCATATCACCCCTTTTTTTCCAATAGTATTTCCATTACCATAAAATCGTAATAATGCACCCTCCTTTTTTTATTACTTTTTTCCTAGCTAGATATAGTTAATTTCTGGAGCCTGGTTTCATGAGATTGACCTAATCCTCAGTAAGAATTTATATCTATATTATTCCAAGTATAGAAAATGCATTATAAATATAGCACTGAATGCTTTTCATAATAAGGACTTCAACATGTTGGATTTAGGGGAAACTTGCTTATGCTATAAAGCCTTGTTACTGTTTTGTCATTGTCATCTGCTGAGCCTTCCAGGGAGAACAGGTTAATTACTTATTTATTTTTCGGTTTTGGTTATCTTTCATTTCCTCATGTATAATATTTTTCATGATAGGTTTTGACTTCAATTTAGGTCCCTACAGATAATACCTTATAACTGGTAGTAATTAAATTCATGAGTAATATTTCTTTAATTTCACTTGTGTCTCGAGTCTTCATGGATGTAACGGAAAGAAAGCAAGGTGTTAGTAACTATTTAAAATACTGTTCTCTTCACGCCTTGCCTCCACTTTAGGTCTGAATTTCAAAACCAGTGCAGTTCAATCTTTATCCATTAAGTGTAGTTTCTCCTAGATTTGGTGTTTTTCACTGTAGGAGTATATACACAGAGTTTTTCATTTTTCATTTTGTCCTCTGTACTCTGCCATTTAACCACTATTACTGTGAAATATCATTAAATATAGCCTTGCTGGCACTCTAACTTTTGTAACTTGATACAAGACTAAAAGTGTTCTTCCTGAAGCAAAAAGATGTGTAAGTGAAAAAAGGCTATCATAAAATAAGCATATGTATTTCAATAATTTTATGGACATCATCCTGTTTACCTTTATCTTTTTCACTTGAGATGCGGTCCTTTTATTTGTTTAGCTCCATAACATCTTTCCGCTAAAAGCAACATATTTCATGTCGAGAGAGTTGAGTGCCCCTTAGCTTGCCTTTAGACATCTGAAGTGTTTCTAATGCAAAAGAGTTAGTGCGGAATGAGTTAAAAAGTGTCGTTAGTGGTTGAGATCATGGTATGGCTGAGGACTTCCTTGTCATACTTTCTAGAATTTCTGCAGATACTGACAGCGTAACTGTTCCTGACTTGCTGTTGCTCATACTTGAATTTGTAGTAATAGCTCTCTCATGTATACAATGTATTGTGAGAGTTTGGGGGTGTTAATAAGATCTTTTTTTCATGTTCTTAGCTCATTACATTTTGTCAAGTGAGCTCTCTAAAATTTTAGCTAGGTTTAAGTATGAGGAGAAAAAGATAATGACTGGTTTTAGACAAGTTGAATCTCAGTTTAAGTCTGTGTAGACAAGTGTTGCAGGCGTAAAGATCAATAATAAAAATCAGGGTCTAGGATGCGTTTGGGAGTCATTCAGGCAGAGTGACATATCCATCACTTGGAATAGGTTAGGTCACTCCATTCGAGGGAACTGAGGAAACACCTCCAACATTGCGTTGGGAATGTTTGGGGGAAACTCAGAACAATTAGGATGACAGGAGAAGAACAAATCTGCTGCTGACCGGGAGAAGAAGGGTTCATGAATGAGGTATTTGACAAATCTGGGTGTTGTGGAAGTTGTGTTAAGATGAGATTCTGATCTAGGCTTTCCATTTAGGGAATCCTATGATAAGCAGTTTCACTGGAGCTGTACTGTAAAATACAGGGGATAGAAAGTGAATTATAATGTACCAAGGAATAAATGAAAGATGAGACATAAGGGACAGCAAGTTTAAATGATTTGGCCTGTAATCATGAAGGGAAGGGGAAAATGTGTGATAATGATTTCACAGTCAGGTAGAGTAAGGGACATCCCTTTTAGATTTTGAGAAACACAGAGACAGAGAGAGGCTGACTGAGGCTGGTCAAGAGGAATAAGAGAGAAAAAAATGTTTGGGTCTGGAATGAGTAGGTGAGGATTCTGATCACCAATTTCAGCATTTGGGAATTTCTCCCATACCGAGGAATGTTCTGACACCAGCCGGGTATGCTGCTGTTCAACTTAATTATGACACTGTTTACCCAGAGGTAGCATCAGATCCCATAAATGAGGGGCTCAGTCCCACGAGACTGCCCTCTGCTTCAGACGCCAGTGTGAGTTCAGCTGTTACCTGTGCTTCTGACCAGCTGGCTGGAACTTGGAGATTCCGACAACCCCCTGCTTGGGTTTGATTAATTTGCTAGAGTGGCTCATAGAACTCGGAGAAACATTTTATTTACTAGATTATTGGTTTATTACAAAAAGATATAACTCTGGATATATAAAAGGATATAACAGCCAGATGGAAGAGATGCAGAAGGTAAGGTCTGGGGAGAGGGCGAAGAGCTTCCGTGCTGTCTCTGAATGGGCCACTTGCCCCCAATCTCCGTATGTTCACCAACCTGGAAGCTCTCCAAACCCCATACTTTGGGGGTCTTATGGAGGTTTCGTTACATAGGCATGATTGATTAAACCATTGGGCATTGGGAATTGATTAAACTTTCAGCCTCTTTCCCCTCCCAGGAGTGGGATGGGGCAATGACAGAAAGTTAGTTACAATCCTCTAATCACAGGGTTGGTTCTCCTGGCACCCAGACCCCATCCTTGGGCAAAGGACCAAAAATGGCCTCATTAACGTAACAAAAGGCACCTTGCTCTCCCCCGCCACTTAGGATATTCCAAGGGTTTTAAGGGCTCTGTGCTAGAAACAGGGAGGAAGACCAAATATGTATTTATTATAAATCACAGTATCACTAGGGGCCCGAAGAGATTAGGCTTGGACAGAAGTAGAGCTACTCCCTCTGTGACATCAAAGCAAGTGTGGAAGAGGACAGAATGACCCTAGCCACTCACCTACTCACAGGTGTTGTGGACGAGGAAGGTGACTTGGAATCAGATTGGTGTCAGTTTGGATCTCCATTGAGACTGGACCAAGAGGAGTCCATGCACGTTGCTGAAGTCCTCCTCACAGCTGGAGGTGCCAGAGTGAGGTTCTGGGTCTAATCCCAAGCCTACTTGTGAGCTATGTGACACAGATGGAGTTTTGTTTTTCACATGTTCCTGAGTCCTGAAGCAGGTAATTCCTGTTACAGATTTTGCTCCATTGTCTTTGACCTGAAAACCTCATACGGATATAATTCATTTGAGTATAGCAGGATCATGAAAATCTTAGCGCCTGCATTTCTGCTTTCAAAACAGGATGTTAAGATGCCTGTTTTAGCAACTCAGCCAAGTTATGCTTTGGGAATTTCAGTGAGACCACCGCATTCGTCTCAGCAGCGCCACCTATGGATGGTAGTGCTGGTCATAGCTCGGTAACACAGAATATTGTCACAAATTGAGCTTTTATTTTGTGAAACTGTATCTCAAGATGCTTTGGATTCTAAGTAGCTCAGATAGCTCTTTCTCCATCAAGAAACTGCATTTGGTTGGTTTTAAAAAAGAAAAGTGTTATGGCAATGCCTTATCTGCTTCATCTGCAAAATTACTAAATTTCTTTTTTTTTTTTAAGGATTCACTTTTATTTACACCAAAGTGTTTCCTTAAGATTCTGCTGCAAATTAAAATTGCATTTCCCAGTGGTACTTACATGGTAGTGGGCATTATGGGTTTGGGCCTCTCTATTTTAGAAGACCTTTCTGCTCTGCTGCACTCTGGAACTCTTCAGCCTTAAATTATCTTAATCTCACTAGTCCCGGTAATAAGGATCAGAGTTAGTGAAAACTGTCCAAAGCAAACTATATCTTTTTAATTAAGTGACATTAATTTGGATATCTTTATATCTATGTTTTCAAAAATGCTGATATCCCTGCAATTGAGGTTTGGTTTACCCTAATGAGTTTACACTAATGAGTACTGTTGTGATTTATGCAGTAGAAACGACAGCAGGAAAGCCGATGCATCTTGTGAGATGGGTTCGAAGCATTTGGAGTGATGAAGGATACCCCTGTGGAATAAGCCCTGTCGGTGACTTAAAAACAGGAAAATTTTTCAGTTTTCATTTGATAGCAATCTCTTTCCTCATGCTATCATGAAAAGCTCTTTGCATTTGCTAGCATGAAAGATAAGATTCTTAGTAATAGGGAGGAACTGTTAGGAGTATCATTAAAAAGTTACTGTCTCTGAACCCAAACAGTGGTTTTCAAAGACAGCGACACTTCAGGAAGATGGATGTAGCCCTGACGAAAACCGTCGTTAACCTGATCAGAGCCTTTAGATTAGATGTGTTGCTGAATCTTTTGCCGAATTTGGCTTTGCAGGACCTTACCGGGTGTCATGGAATGACTTGGGGAACATAGCAACTTATGCTGAGGTTTCCAACATTGGTAGATTCGTTTACAAATGTGTTATTTGGAGAAGGACTTTTACTTAATCTGCTGTTCTGACGCATAATATTTTAACTTGAAACATATGCTCTACGTCCAAAGAAATATCTTCGGACGGCAATCGAGGAAGAATAAAGCCACCCACACAGATGGGTAATTCTCTAAGAATATTCTAGAGATTAGTTTTATTATTTGACCACTGGAGTACTGTGGTCAAAATAACTCACACATAATCATAGCTAGTGGTCCAGAATACGAAATGAAAGAAAAAAAAAATCAGTTATCAGGACTATAGAATTTGGTTTTAGGCTTCTCCAAGAGGAAGGTTTTGAAATTGGAAAGTACATGTAAGGAGTCGTCAGCTCTCATTTCTTCCTCCAGCTGTGTGGGATATGACACCCTCTCAGACCAAGAAAAATAAGACACTTTTCTTTACAGATGCTAACCAGTGCAGGGTGGGAGATGAGGGTGCAGGAAAAATAATCTTCCTTTCCTCCATGGATCGACAGGAAGTTTACCTCTGTGATATCCTGATTTACAGACTATAGAATCTAGCTGTTTAGCGAGAATAATTTCTTTGTGATTTTCTCCTATGGGTTCTTATTTTCTATATATACATACTGTTGGCATGATGCATATACAAAAGCACATTAACAGAGATTACACAAAATTAGCCTTTGAAACTGATTTTCCATTATTCTTTCTTTATATACAGACATCACACATATTCCTTATCTTCTTTGCCTTAAAAAAAGGCATGTCCTTAAGGTTTCTATTTTCTAAATAAAAGACACATTCCCAAATAGCCAAGCTGTTAAATTAAGTCCTTAAATCCTTAATATCTCCCTTTTAAAATACAGAATCACTTATTTAATGTAGATATAGCATGACACAAGAAGGAAAAGCAAATGATATCATAGCTGCAATAAACATGATTCAGTTGTAAATTTTAGGGCATGTTCTCCGGGTAAGGTTTTTTAAATTTCTCTTAGCTTCTGCTCCCCAAATAACAAAATGTCCTATGAAAAGGATCGAAATATTTCTTGCTGTAGACCATGGTGTGTGTGTGTGTGTGTGTGTGTGTGTGTGTGTATAAAATATCACACACCTTCAGGTATTTGTTTTAACTGGAAATCTAATGATCGTATTTTCAGTGGAATCAGATGTTCTTTAAATATTTTCTTACGTTATTCCAAGGCCAAGAGTATTCCAATAGCCCCATTAGCTAGCATGAAAGTTCAAGTTTGTGTTTTGGGTTTTGTTTTGTTTTTGGTTAAAACTGTGTCAGTGTTTCCATTGTAAATGTCATTTTCCAGGCATTCATTGCTCAGCATAGGTTGTAAATATTCATTTTGGGCTAACACTTGTCAGAAAAAGTCTGTTAGCAATTAGGAGTATTTATATTTTATTGGTGTAAAGAGAACTTTTTTGTATGCTAGCTTTAACAAAAACATCATTGACTCGAAGTATTTCATGATGCTTTCATGATAGTTGACTTTAGATATTTTGGTAGAATGTCAAAATATTTAACTGAAAATTGAATGTTATATGTGTATTTTAATTACTGTACACTTTTCAATGAGACATGTTCGATCACAGAGGCAGAAATCAACAACTTTATGATATTTTCACATGTTGAGTGAAACATCCAGAATTTAGGAAGTACTAGTATCAAAGTGTTTTCTTCAAGTACTCTAAGTATCTGAAAATATGAGGAAATGTGAAATGTCAACACACGAAGTAAACTAAGTAAAGTACTGGAGCCGCTGTTAACTGTCAGTACACGTCCAGGCATACTTACCGGGAAAGAAAACTGCGGTTTGAGAAAATGTGCTGATGCACGATTGAAGTCTCACCACGTGATTGGTTAGATGACGAAGTGTATTTCAGAATACTGTTGCTCTCCCGTAACTTAGAATTGGCTCTAGTTTGATTTTTCAGCAAACAATGACAGGTCTTTATGAATGTAAACTAAATCTTTGTTACCTGCCCAAATGTTGGTTTAGTTTCAGTTCTTGTGTTAAGTTGTCCTCAGGGTGTTAGGAAACGATGGAGGAGCAGATCCGAGTTTGTGGAGCCTGTCGCTTTTATCACTTTTCCTCCATGCCTTAAAAAATCAGATACAAAATCCAGAGAAAAAATTAGATTCTAAATGTATAGTAGTCTTAGTTAGAATATTATACAAAAAAATTTTATGAAAACATACTGCAAGGCTCATACAGTGCGAGGCTGCTCCTAGGCTTTAGACGGGCTTGTGTGATCTAGAGACCCTCAAGCTCAGACACTAATTTCCTAGTAAATATCATTATTCCTCTCAGGTTTTGTTTTCTCGCATCTAATAATATTTTTTCTCAATTTACCACTTACTTTAGGAGTGCTTTTGCATGTTTTAGCTGAAAATTAAATGTTAAATAGTCAACTCATGGATTCAGTATTCATTGTGTGATTATGTACTGAACTACCTACTTACTTACTTACTATAAGGTTTGGTGCCTACTAATAGGAATACAATGATATATATGTTCTTGGACAGAAGATTTAAAAAAGTACACATTTACCAATAAAATCGTATGGGTAGGTACTGTTTATTTCACGTGACTCAGATACACCATATAGTTAGTGCGTAAAAGCCCCACGTGACTATAAGTTTTTCTGTTATGTAAATTATTAATGCTATCCACCCCATTTCTTTTAGAATATCTATTCAAGGAGATACAGGCTAGTTATGTCTTTTAGGACACCTGTTTAAAACATAGCGTAGATTCAGAGTTGTAGCATACTGTGACCTTGCTTCATGTAGATATAAGAAGAAAATTAATAATTCATTTTTCAGAAGACTAATTTCATTTGTAAAATATATTTTTGCTTTAAACTATTATTTAGCTTTTACACTTAAATGCTCAGTGCTTATTTTCAAGATCCAATGCTTAATTTAATTTAAGTTAAAATTATCTCATTTACTTTCATATACTAATCAGAAAGTCATACTCAGAAGGCATATGTGTTGTGTTTTGAATAATTGAGAATAAAAGTGAGAAATTCTTAAATCCTACTTCAGGTAAACACTATAATTATAAAACAGGTGATAGCTTTGTGAAAATATGCAAGTTTGTAAAACAGATAATAAAATGGAGGAAAATTGTAATTGTTCACCTTCCAAAATGATACACAATGAAAAGGACACTTTAATATTTTGATGCTGTCCTCAAATTTTAGATACAGATTATACACTCGAAACCTATTTTATATCCTGCTTTATTCAGGAAAGATCATATATAAAGATTAAAAGATTGTATTTTAGTTCCCAAGAATTATACAAGTTGTTTGAAGTCACTTTAGAATGGAAATTAGAACTATTCTGATCGATGCTTTTACTTTAAGTACATGATAAGGCAGTGGGGTCGTATCCATGTATTAGACCATGCCAAGTATATATCCCAAACTCCTTAAGTAAAAAAAGATTTAAAAGATAATCTGTATATTTAGTTTACATATATTATTACATAAATTAACATTAATGGTTATTATATCTTGGAGATTTAAAATGTTACTTTCATAGGCCAACACAGTGACTTAGTTAATAACAAACAGTAGTAATTAGCAGACTCTGAGTGATCTCTAAGATTCCATAACCTTCCTTATAATCAATGTCATGATATCTCCCTTGTTCTGAGGAAAGGCATTTTGAGTTTCAGAGCCTAGGTCTGCCCAGTTTCTCTTCCCCCCTTCTCCTTCTTAGCGTTTGGAAGACGTTCTCATCAGGAAGGGTGTAAGTGAAAATCCCTGACAAAAACCTGACCTTCAGTAGTCTCCTGACCCCTTATGAAGCCATTCCTTCCCCAGGTACTGCCCGCATTTCCTTTGGTTACCATCCCTTCCTTGTATGAGACCTTTCAGTAACTGTAGGATTTCTAGATCAAAGAGTCCTGGTGGTTTCATTTCACTTTTCTCATTTTTTTCTTTTTCCTTTTCTTTTTTCTCTTCACCTCTTGCTTGAGAGGAATTTTGCCCTGTAACTTGAAGGTTACTGGAAAAAGCGGCTCTTTTAAAAGCCAGATTTAAAATATTTTCTTTCATATTCAATCCCAGGTAGTTTCCTTGTTTTCTTATCTATCAGGCAGTATATTCCATATGACGGATGTCTTGTTTTCTAGGGATAATTCGTTTTGAGAGTAAGAGGGTAACTAGAAGCAAAATTTATTAATTTTGAATTGTCTTCCTCCTCTAAAAATTCATAATAACTCATTCTGTAGTCACAACATGGAAGGGGTTAATTGCCATGTTGTGTTTTTGAATTTCAAGTTTTTACCATTATAAAACATGAGGAAAAATTTGGCAATACTTTTCAAATAAAAAATGTGCATACCTTTTGACCTGGAATTCTACTTGGAGCTATTTATCTAACAGATAAACAACCATGTGTGTAAAATAATATTTAAGGATATTTATCGTATATGTTATTTGTATGTACAATGTACCTGTTAAAGCAAAAAAGTTCTGTGTATGGGAAGTTTAAAAGTAAAATGCATCTTTCTTTTAGACATTAAGTATTTTATTAGGATTAAAAGAATGACCTCAGGTAGTTAACCACAATCTAGGCCTCTTAGAAGCTGAAATTATTCTCTAGTCAAAGATACCTAGAGAGGTATATAGTCCAACTATGTAAGTAATTTATGAGCATATCTTTTTCTTCAGGTTAAAAAAAAAAGAAAAGAACCAGAAGATCACTGGGAAATTGCCATCAGGCTTTCTGGTCCCACTGATATTAGAGGTTGAATTAGGTATTTCTCCTACAGAACTTGTCTTGATAAGTAGGTACCTATCAGGGGTAAAGTCCAAGAATTTAACTATCAAACACGGAAGAAGAAAAAAGCCCAAGAAAAGTTTTCAGGTGAAAACTAGTAGAACGAGAACTGAATTTACCTAAGATGTAGTTTAGGGGGGCAAAAACACAATCAGGGGAGCCAGTGAAAAAATCCAACAGAAGGAATTTGGTAAAATGTCCAAAGAAAAGTTCTTCCAATGATCCTGTGACTCAACTCTTAAAAAAGAAAAAAAGAAAAGTGAAACGTAGAACAGCATGTATGCGCTGCTATTTATAGGGAGACAAATTATATATATATATACACATACATATGAATATGTATATATATAACATACACACACACACACACACACACACACACACACACGGCATATATTTGTAAATGCATAGGTTATCTCTGGAAGGCTATTCATGAAATTGATAATAGGGTAGATAGCTAGCCTCCAGGGAGAGAAGCGGGGCATTTAAGGATAGAAGAGGAGGGGAGGCAGACTTCATTTTCACTGTCTTACAGCTGTATCATTTAAATGTAATCTATCTAAAAATATATATCTAAAAATAAATAAAACGTTTAAAAGTAAAACTAAAAGGAAGCAGTCCAGGTAAGAACCTTTGACAGAAGAAAAGTATAGGGAGAAAGACTGCCCCAAACTGGTTAAGACCAGGCATCCTGAGAAAAGACCACCAAGCCCTTTAGGTCTAAGCCGCTGTCTCACAAACTCTGTACTATGAGTTCCTCTGTGAGTGAGAATGCCCTAATCTGACAAGGCCAGAGATCCAGCTTGCCTTCTAGGCAGGTGTCATTCTAAATTAATCAGGTAGTATTATAGGAGTTTAGTTTTCATGAGTTTATCCCAGATAGTCTTCTCAATTTCCCTATAAGCACAAAACTTATTTCCTGGGGTCCCAACTTTGGTGACCCAGATGAAGTGTTGCCCCCGAGAGGCCTGTCCAACCTCGCTCAGCCCCCAGAGATGCCCTGTCTGCTCTGTGACTGTAACCGGGCTGGATACTCCTAGTGTTTGCCACCTATCAGGGTCTCCCTTGCCTTGGAGTTTAGTTTCAGTTCTGTAGTTGTTATTTCATAGACTAAAATGAGCTCAAATCCCAAGAGATGTGGGAAAATGAGTGCTCATTATCTACATTAGAAATTGTGATATTATTTCTCAGAAAGTGAAACTTGATGGACTCATAAAAGAATATTATCTCTGTGCAGAATACCTCAGAATAGAATAAAAAGCACAGTAAGTGATTGACTGACATAAATATAGGTGTGCCTGCAGTATATATTAATAAACAGGGCCATTAGATTAGGGACCAGAAGCAATCTATTTCATATTTAAAATATCAAGTAAAAATTATCTCCACAATTATGAATATTTAAACAGTATTATTGCTTCTCAATCTATAACACATGCAAACGTACCACATCATTTTTATTGCTAAAAAGGAAAAAATAATTAAAACTATAAAAAGCTGTTCTTAGTGTCATTTTAATGTCTTTGTTATTGCCATTTATCTCTGAGAGATAATATGAAAAAGAAAGTGAGAAATAATGCATCAGTGGATGATAAATTTTATTCATAGCAAACTGTTTTAAAAAATCACTGTTGTTTTTCATCTAGGAGAAAGACAGAGAAAACAAGAAAGACTTATCTGTTATAAATGCCTGTTTCATATTTACATCGTTTTAAAAACGAAGGTTTGCTTCTTCCTTCAACTTTTCAATTTAGTTTCCCTCTTTGTTTGATTTTCATCTAACCTAATTTCTTAAATTTAGGGAAGAATTGTATTCCTTTTAATGAATGCATATGTGAAGGAATTTCTCTCCAGTACCTGCTTATGTTATAGGAACCCACACAGACTGTTCACTCATGACTCTGGCAGATTAGAAATCGCAGTTCAGAGGTTGGGCTTCTTACTTCTTACTTCTCTACAGGTTAGCAGTAGGATGAGAGGTGGGAGAGTGACAGTTCAGGTCTTTAAAAGCCAAGTTAAGCTAGGATTACTGAATGGCCTGTGCCTCCTACTGAACTTCACCTCGGGCTTTCTTGTAAATGAGGCTAAGTTCTCAGATAGGAGCAGGAGTAGGAGAAAGGATGGTGCCTTGCTAAGTTTAGATGCCAGTTCACTGGGGCCTCTCCTTTTCTCCCAGTGTTCCAAATAAGACCATCACCATCATTTCTCAAGCCATTGGGGAACAATCTGTAGGACAAATGACGAAGTTCTGCGGAATATCAATGTTCCATTGTGATCGATAAAACAATTTTTTAAGAGGAAAAAATGAACTTTAAATAAAGAAAAAACACACAGGCTTTGGGTATAAAATGTTTCTTGACGTTATTAACTGCAAAGAGCAGGATATAACATTGTGTTTCTAACAGTGTTGAGATACAAGAAAGAAAAACACACACATACACAAACACAAAAAGCTACGTACTGGAAAACAGGAAGAAGAACTATGTAAGAGGTGACCAGTGACTGCATTGGACACATAGGATTATTTTCTTTTTTCTCTTTTTGCTTCCCTAAACCCCAAATTTTCTTTTATGAACCTGTATTGCTTACATAGTAATGAGGTGAAAAGAAAGCCTTTTACTTTGGAAATTTAATAATTTTATGTTGTCTGTGTTTTTCAATTACTTCTTAAAATTCTCTAATATTCTTAAAATTCTCTAAATTTGGGTATTATAATGTCAAAAAGATAAAGTGAGAAAGGAAAATAAGCCATAGAAGGGAATAAATACAAGAAGAACATTTAATAAATGGTTTATTCTCCCAAAAATGTTGGCATAAAAATTGCCTTAGTATTTTAAATCCTAGACTGAGAACACTAGGTTCATTAGGTTAGGAAGGTTATCCATTTAATAGGTTTTCTATACCATGGAATCCAGCTTACTCCCAGCTACTGAATAGTTTGTGATTATTATTTGTGGCTCTCTTTGGAGATTCTCTCCTCATTCCTTTCTTTTCCATTCTTGGTACAATAGCCAACTTCGTTGTTAGAAAAGTTTGCGTTCTTTTTAATTAATATCTATACTGCTAAAAATATGAATTTTATATAACTGAATTTCTAGCTTTATGTTAGATAGCCCTTGTATCCATGGCCACATAAGGATGATGTCTGTATGCTAATATGCTTACTTAAAGATTAAGTATTAATCTTTAATACATTATATTTTAATAATATAGGAATGCCAAGCTACGGAAGAGCAAATGAAAAGGTCATTTTTTATTCATGTACTACTGAATGTACCTTCTGCTTGTAGCTCATTATACATGCAGTTGAGCCCAATTTTTTAAAAGTGGAAAGCATACCAAATTAAACCACAAGTTTCACAGCTGATGTTCCTTTTGTAAAAGGAGCGCTCTCCATCTTTTCAATTTTATTTATTCTGACTGCTTGTTACTCATTTGTGTGTCTCTCTTCTCTGTTATAGTCAGAATTTCTAATCCCATTTCAAGCAGAAGGCTGCCACTTTTCATCAGAGAAGAGGCAATAAACACGCATCACACTTATATATGCCGGCTTTCATCTGGGGAGCTCAAAGTGTTTTATGCATAAGTAGCATTTCCCCTGGCTTTTTTTTTTTTTAAGTGGGAAAAATGAAGTCTAGAGAGCTTAAATGACTGAAGGAAGCCCACACCTGCAACAATGGAAGTTGTGATTTTTTTTTTAATAATAATTTTTTATTATGTTAGTCACCATACAGTACATCCTTAGTTTTTGATGTAATGTTCCATGATTCATTGTTTACGTATAACAGCCAGTGCTCCATGCAATATGTGCCCTCCTTAATACCCATCACCAGCCTATCCCAATCCCCCACCCCCTCCCCTCTGGGAAGTCATGATTTTAATTAAATATATATGCATGAAAGTATTCAGGATTTCTTGACCTGGATATCAACATATATGCTGTGCTCAAAGAGTAACAAAATTGTGGGGAGTAAAAATTGGTACTAGCACATTCTTGTCATAGCTCAGTTAGGGGAAATGGTGACATAATGAAAATGAGCTCTAATGTAGAGAAACTTCACGAACTTGACTGTTCATTTAATGCCTTTAAATATTGAAATTACAAAAAGAACTCAGCGGGAAAGGGAATGTCTTTACTGGGCCAGACGTTTCAAAGTTTTTTACTATGGTTGAGAGGGCCAAAGAAGGAGCAGTCTGGGCAGTAGGAAAGGTCTGGTCTCAGGAATTAGCCCCTTCCTCATTTAATCAGTCTCAATCTCTCTCTCCCTTTCTCTTCTTTTTCCCTCCTATCATTCTTCCCCATCTCCCCCTATCTTTTTTTTTTTTTTTTTTTTTCCAAAAACATAAATGATCTCAGTGGTACAATTCAAATGTGGAATAACTGTTATAAAAGCATGAGTACGAGGTGAAAAGAAAATAGGGAATTAAAAACTAATGATAATAGTAGATGACCATCTTGTTTTGAATATGTGTGGATTTAGATCTCAACCTGTCTTGCACTGGATCTGCGGGGCAGGGCTTTGGGGATGTAGAAAATCAAAGGAATGAGGACTCAGAAGGGCTTTTTGTCACCTCCACTTTTGGTGGTGGTGTGCAGATTGATTTAATACGTGTGTGGGAGTCGGGGTGAAAGTGGGGAAAGTTTGACTCACATTCAGAAGGGACACATAGGGTGTGAAGGCCTGGATGGAATGAGAAAAATTAAAACCAAAAAAGGCTGTGTCTGTGAGAGAGTTATGGGTGAATTTAGAGATTTAAATGTAGAGGTCAGAGGTCATTGCTCTCAGCGTTGAATGGGGCTTTGGGAAGATAGTTTTCTGAAAAGAATTTTCAGAAGTATAACTAGATAGTGGGAGTCTAGTGGCTAACGCACTAATATGTAAGAGATTACTGAACTTGCTGTCATGTGACATATTCTACCTGGTGAAAAAAATAGGTAAAAAAGTGCTGTGTGAAGCGAAATAAGTCAGTCAGAGAAAGACAAATACCATATGATTTCACTCATATGTGGAATTTAAGAAACAAAACAGATGAACATAGGGGAAGGGAAGGAAAAATAAAATAAGATGAAAATAGGAAAGCACACCATAAGAGACCCTGAACTCTAGGAAATAAACTGAGGCTTGCTTTGGGGGAGGTGGGTGTGGGGAAGGATAATTCGCTGATGGGCATTAAGGAGGGCACTGGGTGTTATATGCAACTGATGAATCACTGAGTTCTACCCCAGTAACTAATAATACACCATATGTTAACTAAATTGAATTGAAATAAAGAATATTAAAAAAAAAAGTGTTGTGTGTCCCATAGACTCTTAATTAGAACTGAAAGCTTAGTATATCAAATAATGGCTTGGTGGAACAGCAGAGGAATGTCCATGTGATCTCACTGTACCTCTTTACCATTTCTAATGCAAACCAGATTAATTTCTTAAATAATAAAATTACTGAATTAACTCTAAGAAAAACTTTGATTTCCATTTAACTGAAAAATGGCATGAAACAGAATTCACTAATACCAATCAATGTATTTTTTAGCTGTGCTGTGTCTCTGTAGAAACATATTTGTTTATAGAGATATTTAGATAAAATATAAATATATACTTAGCAAATATTACTACATATATAGAAACTTATAATTTCCTCCTGAGTTCCAAGGTATATGTACTTATTTCCCCTAGAAAACCACTTTAAAACTACTCCCTATGCAGATATGATGAAAAGCACTTGAATTTTTCCCCAAATGATCCTTATAAAATTTAGAAATACTCTTGGGTGTCATAAATGCCTGTCAGTGTAGTAGTTGGGGTGAAAATGTGGCTATATTAGCCTAGAAACAAATACCTAAGATGTCAGATACCTGCGTGATATTCCCACTGCAAACATTTTATACTCAAAACTGCAACCTGACCATGATGTTTGGGATGGTTCCTCTGGAGAACAAGGCAGCATAGCACAAAAGCAGAACAGCAGCATCCTGAGGCAATATTTTATGATGCCCAGAGCTACTCCTGCTTAGCCTGGTGGCTCTGACCAGAGCAGCAGAGAATGCCAGGCAAGTGCTGGATGAGGAGCCTCTGACACGTCATCCTACTAAGGCACCATGGCCAAGTCTGATGAGAGGCCATCACTCATTAGCAGTGCAGCCACTTTCCAAGGTGCAGTGACCTTGAAGCAGGTTCTCAATCCCTCTAGGCTCTTGCCTCTTCATAGGAAAATGAAGGGATGATCAAACCCTTAAGACCCTGCCAGATTTAATATGCAGAGATTATGCCATTTAGTCTCATCTGCCTTGGGGCTATTCCTTGTCTATACCTTCAGAAAATGTACTACAAGTCTGTACCTAGTGGATAATGTACTAAAGATTCCTGTACGTGGTAATTATTGTAAGAGAAAAGCACAGTGGAGATTATTGAGTCAAGTTTGAAATATCAGAAGCTGTTCCCTAGAACAATTTATACTTGAGTGTAACGTCTTACACTGGGGAACACTTGGTCAAGCCAAATGAAATAGGCCTTTGTTCTGCAATACTGTTCAGAGCTTTTTCTGTGCTTATATGCGCTGTGACCCATGGATCTGTTTTTTTCAACTGATTTGAATGAAGTCTGTCTTTTTTTGTGTGTAAAGTCTCTACATCTTGGCAAACAATATTTTTGGCTGTTCTCCATATTCAGCTAAATAATCATCAAATATAGTGTTTTTCTTCCTAAAGTCTGCCCTTCTCCTAGCTTGCTTTAGTCTCCAGGGGCAACTTTTGTAGAAGCTGTCTCAAGGCTAGGCATTCAGTTTTAGGAAGAAGTGTAAGGGTATCAGAATAGTAAGAAGCTATAGACCTGACCCACATTTACCTGGCGTTTTGAGTTCCTTTCCCCCTTCCTTTGTCATGTAAGTAAGCGTCCTTGTAGATAACTAGTCAGGACAGAGTGCATATCATAGCTTCAGAATTATTTCTAGCTTTAAGGTCTTTTCTCTTAGAGAAAAAGCACAAACTTTGTAATCATAATCATGCCAACCTCATTTTAAATCTGCCCCTTACTAGATATAACAATACGGCTGAGCCCGTATTTCTGCAGTTGTAGAATGGTAGGTAGAATGAGGTAGTATTTCACAGAATTAAAGAGGTAAATACTTAGCACATTACCAGTTATACTGAATGCTCACTAATGTTAATTACCTTCATTGTTTCATTGTCTAGCAGAGAGGTCCTAGATAAAGGAGCCAGTAAACTGGTCTCATTCCGTTACTAACTCATTACTAAGTATCACAACATATAATATTATTGTCCCCGGGGCTTAATATCTCTACAACTTAGTGCCCCCTGTTATTGAACGAAGATAAAATCATCATGCACAGTGTTTTCAAGTATAAACTGAGATAATAGATGTGTAATTAATTTCAAAAGATTTTTTTTTAAGATTTTATTTTTTTAAGTAATCTTTACACCCAACATGGGGCTCAAACCTACATCCCCAAGCTCAAGTCTTATGCTCTACCGACTGAGCCAACCAGGCACCCCAGTTTCAAAAGATTTTTAAAGTACCAATTAATAGTACTATTTTTTAGTAGTAGTAAAATTATTATTGACTACTAATCTGACAGCGGAACCTTTCTGTTTCCAGTGAAATATCTATTGTAATGGGATTGCTGAAAGAGCATGCCATTTTAACAAAATCCCTTTGGACAGATTTAAGAAAAAGTACGGAGCCTCTTGTTTTCCATCTTACATAGGAAGATTTATATACTTTTAACATTTGTATACAAGTTCTTTCATCTTCAACAGCACAACTGTAAAAGATTGAGTTTTTGAAGATTGTGCATTTAATTTTTAGCTGAATTGTGTATAGATAGATCAAATCCATGCATCAGAAAGGCTCCAAAAAGAGAATTTATAGAGACTAGAGAGATGGAGTTAAAATTTTATAAGTCTTTGGGAACTTTAAGTGGGAAAGATGTTAAAAAATGTGCTTTTGAGGCACTTCAAACTATGAAAACTAAAACTTAGGACTATGGGAAACTAATTCTTAGTAAATTCTTAACATGAAAACTATGATGTTAATTTCTTCTGTTACATGTTAAAGACATGTCATTATTAAAATCATTAATTTCACAATGCAAAGATCTATTGGCATTGAAATTTTGTACGAGTTATCTTAAAGCATTTTGTTTTGAAATTAATACCTGATGTGAAATTTTAATAGTTTAGTATAGAAGCTTAAGCTTTTTTTAAAAAACAAATTTAAAAATTTATTTTGACACATATGTTTATCTTACATTATGTCAAACACTTTTTTGCCTAAGTTTTTCGTTTGTGTATCTGACCTCTTTGAATAGGACTGAGGGTTTTGAAGACATTTGCAAAATGCTTTTGGGTGGTAGATATCTTACCTGTCTTTTTTGATAAATCTCCATTTCCTTACTGGATATTTAAGAGAGAGAGATCTAGATTACTCTGGGATATGTCTCTAAAGCCCTAGCTGCTTATTCTGTCTGTTGCAGCCTTCTATTCAGAATTCACTTTCCAGGTGCCAATAGTTAGACTGGCATTTTGTTATTTCCTGTAGGAGTTAAGTGTGCAGACAGAAAAAGTCCTAAAATTGTATTGTTGAGAAAAGATTTCAAAACATGTAAATCATTGATAACATTGTGTTCCATCTAAGATATGCTTAAATTGGTAAAGATCATAGGCTAGGTGTCTGTTTTCATGCCATCAGTGATGACAAAGAGGGCTTCACAGATGTTTTTATAGGAGTTTATTGGAGAGCATGTGAGTCCATAAATTTCTATTAGCTGAAATTTCTGGTCACAACACTGTATCAAAACCATGGCATGAGAAATCTTTTCTACTTAACACCCAATCGTGAAATTTGATTAAACATGAGCCTCCCTTGTTAGAGAGGAAAATTCTCATGTTGATAATTTTAGTACTTTAAATTTAATAATAAAATACTAAAGAAAAAAACCCTAAGATATTTTACAAATACGTATTTTCTGATTTAGAAGTTTTAATAATAGCTACCAATTGAAATAATAATTGAGCACTTATGAATATGAATCACTATACATGTATTATACCATTTTATAAGTCATTATCTCCATTTTATTATTAAGGCCAGAGAGGTTAAATAACCTGGTCCATAGTCATATATCACAAGACAAAACCAGATGTGAACCTAGACCTCTGATTCCAAGTCCTGTGCTATAATGCTTCATATTTATTAATACATTATTACAATTTTAATGGCGGCTTTATTGCCCAAAATATCTGAACCAAATCACTCCTACATGACCAAATCTGCACTCTGCCTTCATATTCTTACATATTTAATGTCTAGTGGTCAACTTTCATGGTAAAGAGCTCATGCCCACAAAACCTCCAAAATTATCTGCTTATTCCCACAAATCATTTGGCAAATGACAATGTTTTGAAAGAAAGATATTGAATCTAAACCAATTTAAGGTTATGTAAGAAATATTAAAAAAACTATTGTATAGAAAGGATCATGTTATTCATGCTGCTTTGTGACTTTATTTCAACACTATTTCTTGAAATCTTGACGTGTCAAGGAAAAGCTGTATCATCCTATTACATGCCTGCACCTGGATACCATAATTTATTTAACCTATTCTATATGTGTTTGCGGTAATAGAATCTCTGGGTCACGGTACATAGTCACTGAAAGTTCTCTGAGTTTTGTTCATCCTGTATCACTAGGATCCAGTATATCCCGAGGCCATGTATGTTGGTCCGTAAGCACATAAAATGAAGGAATGAGTAATACCAGACTACATTCCAGAATGGTTTTGATAATTTATGCTCCTGCTACATGTGTATCTGTTTCCCCATATCCTTCCCACAGCCAGATATGAAACTTGACAACGAAGTCCATGTTGTCTTTTTATAAATAAACTGCTTGTAGGGTGAGGGTGGAAGCTTCAGATGATCAGAAACTCTTAGCGGCGGCTGTGTTTGAGGTCGCTCCAGTCACAGTACCCTCTGCAGTTTTAAAGGGCAGAGTCGGGTTTCTCAACGCTTCCTCACAGTTCAAGATTTTATGATACCTAAATGTGTAACTTCTTATAATTTTGGAAGTTCAGCTTAGAGAAACTATAAATTTTTCTATTTTGTTTCCCAAGATACAAAGTAATGTGTTTCAACATTTTTACTGTTTTTATTTTTTTTAAAAGATTTTATTTTTTTATTCGACAGAGATAGAGACAGCCAGCGAGAGAGGGAACACAAGCAGGGGGAGCGGGAGAGGAAGAAGCAGGCTCATAGCTGAGGAGCCTGATGTGGGGCTCGATCCTATAATGCCAGGATCACGCCCTGAGCCGAAGGCAGACGCTTAACCTTGGTGCCACCCAGGCGCCCCAACATTTTTACTGTTTTTAAATAAACCACCAAACAATGTCATTTTGAAATTTATGATGATGAGGAATTCTGGCATGGGGCTTTAGGCACTAATTATGTATTCATTTTATGCTGATTTGCTGCATTGTCATGTTTTCCAACAGCTCTGAGATAGGGGCTATAATTAAATCAAATCTATAACAAAATATATTTTACTGAGATCAATTTTTTCTATTTCAGTTTATTAGAACATACAGACTAAGATTTTGGGTAGCTTTCTGTGATTATATTATTGTTCCCAAAGTGTACGAATAAAACTTGGAATTATGCTGGTGCTGATATTCAACTGTACAAATGAAGACTGATAATTTTTAACAGGAAAAGATATTTAAATTCTGGTACTTTATTAGAGTGACTTCTAATATTTTACATAACTTGGCTTTGGAAAGGAAGCTTATTTTAAGCATTTTTTTCCTTTTAGAGCAGAGTTCAAAGTCATCATCTCATTGTCTTATGACTAGCTAAAATGAACATTTACTTTCATTTTAAGCTATTACCAATTCTTTTGCCAAGTAGGCAGAATACAAATAAATAACTTGTCATTTTCTGAGTTTAGTTGATATCAATACATTTTACTGTGTATTTTGTCTTTGGTCAAATGCAAAACACAGCTTTTTGCAATTTAGACCTCCAGCTTCTGGATTTGTCTAGGCTGTAGTTGTGGTAATATGATCTTCATTCTAAAACTGTAAAACATCATACCGTTTTCTCAATTTATACCACTTTAATCTTATATTCTGAATCAATCAGTTAATTTAAACAGTTGAAATAATATTTTGAACAGGATTTAAGACAGAAGTAATCTTTGGATTTCATTAACTTAAAAAGGGGTCCAAAACGTTTATTAAAGAAAAACAGAACTTGTAACTTAGTGGAAACCCTTCTTTTCTGCCCTGATGGGGATTAGTACTTTTTTATTTAAGGAATTTAAAGGGGAGGGTGGGAATTGTAAAATAAAATATTTAAATAATTTGCATGATTTAAAATTCTGTAAATGCCCACTTATTCACCAGTCTTCTGCTGAAGGACCAGGACCTTTTATTTGTATAAGAGCACATCAACGGGTGTTTCATATTATCTCTCTGTAAACCCCAACTGCATCATCAGTGATTTCCAGCTTTCAGTACATTAAAATGGAATGAGCACTAAGATACTTCAAAGGAGTATAAGTAAAATCCTTCTAAATTTTACAGACTTTTCCCTAAAATTTTAAGATCATCTCACACCTAACTCAAAAGCATTTTTTAGTGAGTTGCCTTTATCAAATATATGCAAACCATTCAACATAGTTTTATAAAAATAATTATCTTTTTCACTTTCACATTTAATTTTTTATAACATTTACTTAAATGGCACAATTAGAAAAAGAGATATGCTTGGCATAATGAGATTTGAGGGCAAACACGTGTTAAATCCACCATACAATAAATTTTTTAAAAGTTAGAGTTCATCATGGAAAGTTTGAAGCATACATAAATATAGAATCAAAAAATGAACTTTTGTGTCCCCATCACCCGAACTAAACAATTACCAACATTTTGCCATTCTTATTCATCAATTGATTTCCCTCCAACTTTTTTTTTCCTGGAGTATTTTAAATTAAAACCTGGACAAATTCCTATTTCTAAATTCTTCAATTATCTCTAACAGATGAAAAAATTTTAATGTACACATATAGTACTATTATTACACCCAACAAACATAACAGTAATTTCTTAAAATCTTTTTTTTTTTTTTTGGCTTATTTATTTGAATCAGGATCCAGACTAGGTCACATATTGCATTTGGTTGATACATCTCTTAGGTTTCTTTTGGTAAATAATACCCCTTACCCCCCATCTTTGCATGTCATATATTTGTTGAAAATCATGAATCGTTTGTCCTGCAAAATTTCTTGCATTCTAGATTTAGCTGATTGTTTTCTTAGGGTGCCGTAAAATATGTTGCTACTTGCCCACCCTTCATATTGCCTATGAATTGATACATAAATTAGAAGCTTGATTAAATTGGGTTCCTGGTTTTTAGCAATATACTGGACAGGTGGTGCTGGATGTGTCATTAAATCAGGAGGCACTCCTGTATCTAGAGATAATAGAAATCTTAAATAAAGTAACAATAGCTGAGGCATGTATCATTTAATAAGTGCAAGGCACTATTCTAAACATTTTACGTATATTATTTCTTTAATCTTTACCAGACGTCTTTGAAGTAAATGTTCTCATTACCTGGGTACAGTTAAGGAAAGTAAGGCACAGGGAGGCTTAGTAACTTGCTCACGTCCCCAAGTCTGGATTTGGTCTGGTCCCTGGCACTCAGCCTGCTGAATTTGTGCTCCATAGCAGCCTGTCATTCTGTCTCTTGAAAGCACTGACATTTCTAAATTACGCTAAAAAGAAGTGTGTTCCAGACCCTTCTAGTAAACATACTGTCTTAATTCTGTAAGCAAATAAATGTTAAAGGGTATGTATTTTAAATAAAAAAGGCACTTTTAAACTATGTTGTTTACCTCATCTACCTTCTTTGAAAATAATACCTTGTAAAACCCACATTTATTTTCTTACTCTGATATTTACTCTCACATTGACAAATTGTGATATTTCTTTGTCCTAAAGTGGAACCTTTCATGGAAAATGAATTTACTTCCCTTAGGTAAATATTTTCCAATATCAAGAAGTATAAGGTGAGCTCTTTGAAGTTAATAGCAATTTATAATTTTCGATAGCCATAGCATTTTAAAAAAATTTGTTACAGTTTTTGTGGCTTCTTTTGCTTACTTTTGAATGAATATTATAGTGTCTTCTCAAACATTTTGGCTTACCTGGTATAGAAGATATGTCTACTAAAAGGAATTTAGCAGAACCCACTTTACGTTTCCATTACACATTCTTTTTTTTTTTTTTTTTTTTTTTTTTTAAAGATTTTATTTATTTATTTAATTGACAGAGATAGAGACAGCCAGAGAGAGGGAACACAAGCAGGCGGAGTGGGAGAGGAAGAAGCAGGCTCATAGCAGAGGAGCCTGATGTGGGGCTCGATCCACTAACGCCGGGATCACGCCCTGAGCCGAAGGCAGACGCTTAACCGCTGTGCCACCCAGGCGCCCCTCCATTACACATTCTTATCTTATTATTATACTTTTAACTTTGTGGATCTTCATGTAGTTTTTCTCCTTTTAAACCCCTTTATATTTTGTTATTATGTACTCTTCATCCTTTTTATTATCCAGATTTTACATAGATATTTCTCTTTGTAACTACAAATAATCTAGTTCTTATGCTTAAAAATAATGCCCTACTTTTTTGACATATTCTTTTTTTTTTTTTTTTAAAGATTTTATTTATTTATTTGACAGAGTTAGAGACAGCCAGCGAGAGAGGATGTGGGGCTCGATCCCATAACGCCGGGATCACGCCCTGAGCCGAAGGCAGACGCTTAACCGCTGTGCCACCCAGGCGCCCCTGACATATTCTTAATAAAAGTGATGCATTTGTTCTTTTTATTCCGAATTCTAAGTATATACAAGGGCATGACTTACCAGCGTCTTATAAGCACCAATCCTTCACTCATTCATTCAACAAACTTGCCTTGAGCATCACATCAAAGATAAGTAAATCATGGGCCCTGCATGAGTTTGGAACTAGAAGTCAGGTCAGGATGATGACGTATACTTCATACAGTGATCACAACAGAGGGGAGGGAGAACTAGGGGTCAGGAGCAACAGACCCCTCTGAGAAGAGACCAGCACTGATTTAAGAGTTTTAAACCCATGTGGATGAATGTACATGGTATTTTCAGAGGTTGTAAACCTAAATGTCCATAAAAACCAGACAACAAATATCAATGAGTAAAGTGTATCAAATGTATCATTAGGGAATGGTGGGGACTGTTACAACTAAGATCATATGCCTGATCTAAAGGCATTCATATTCAAATTTATGTTTAAAACATAGACTCAGCCATACAAAATGTGGCTGGGCTATCTTTTTGTGGCTCTGGTAAGTCTAAATACACAAAAGGCATAGTGTTTTGAAGAACCACCTAGGCAATAAATGTGTTCAGTGGACCAAGTCAGTTATATACACAACAGTTATATAGAATATATGGTCCAGACGTGAGTACCTGGGGTTTCAATCTACATTGAAAAAAATAGATGGGGGACAAAAATTTGAACAAAAAATAGTGGCAAAATCATTTTGATCCGTAAAATGGGGGATAGTGTTCCCAGTGAAGTAGCAGTCAATTGCTACAAGATCAGGGATTCTACTGGATTACTGTTAAGCAGACCAAGTGCATGTTTAGTGTTTTAGCACCAGAAGGACAACATAAACAATCTGAAAAACAAACAAACAAAAAACAAACCCAAACAACTTTGGTCTTCCTTTCATGAATTGTACAGTTTAATGGATTTTTAAATTGTTATGTAATTAGGGATGGAAGAAGAACCATATTTCCCCCCCAGGACTTTAATGGCCCCTATACACCTTAATCTGGCCTAAATAAGGCGATAAAATTTAAGATTCCAAGAATAGAGGAGTTAGGTGTTTGGCTGAAGACCGGACTCAGGGTGACTGGGCACAGGTGTTGGAAGCTAGGCTGAATAACAAATATGGTCATATTCTGTTTATATGAATATACAGCCCTCTGGCCATTAAGACTTCTTCCTCCCCCCAAAAAATTCTGAATGCCTCTTTATAATTAATGTTTGATATCTGTTGTACTAGCTATTAAGAGAGATTCCCAAACTTACAGATTTGTGCTCTGTATTAATTTTTGCACTACACATGCATTCATTCTCTTTTGCAGGGATTTGTAGACATTGATTCTAATCAGTGCTTAAAGACTACTTTAGAAAGAATTAGGTTGAATGTTTTGAAAGTTATATGAGATAATTGAATAATGTAGATGTGTAAAATGACTTTTAAAAGCTTTCACACAGTTAATGACTTTGCAATTATTTCTCCGTGGTTTCCATTTTTAAATATTGATATTATGAAAAATAATACATACTCATAGAATTCTTACTGTATTTTTACATACTAGTGAAATAAAGGTATCTTTTTCTCTCACCAAATACCAGACTTTGATCATGTAGGGTTTATAGTAATATGCATTTATTAATCTCTTCAAGTTATCTTTTTATTATATATGAGAAAGCTCTTTCAGATGTAGCAGAAATACTCAAATATGTACTTGGCACATCATAGCATGGCTTACCATGAGCTTTTGTATATCTTGAACCTTTTCTTTAAAAGATTTGTGAACATTTCTTTCCTTGATCCTATTTGGAAGCCATGTTTACAAAGAGTTCTTTAAATACCTGGTGTTTGATTGCTTCACACAAATCACCTAGGTCATAGGTGAATCATTGTATGTGAAATATAAATAAAATTTACAATGGAGTGAAAAAAAATAAACTGTCAGGTTAAATTCTCTTTGATCTTTTTTTTTGTTCTGTGTTCACTTATGATTAGAGAAACTCTAATTTGTCTCTTCAGCAGTACTAACCATCTTTATGTTCATTTGAAAATGTCCATGGTTTCCAGCATGTTTCAGTGAAGATTTTTATTTTATATGTGTTTTATGTAGCTATGAAAATCAGTAGATTGCAAGTTTCTTAAAATTGGGCAATTCACTTAAATAATTAGAAACAGTAAAAGAAAGAAAATTCCATTATTTTTATCCTCAGTGATTGAAGAAAATTCTGCTGAGACATCCATCCAGCTTTTACTATTTGCTGACTAATGCCAGAGTCCTAATCCAGTTCTGGCTATATGTTTTTTACAGTGTTCTTGGTGATAGAATAAGCAGTCTACCTTGTAAGTCACAACAATATGTAATGTCTTCCACCACATATTCATTTGGGTTAGAAACCTTAAATGAAAGCTTGATGAGCTTGATGCTTATAGAGGAGGTCATAGTTTGGAGCTGATTTTAAATTGGTTTCCAGCTTCTAGTTCAACTTACTAGAGATAATGTGGAAGGCAACATATAAGATAATGTTGAGGGCTGTGTGAAATGACTAAGACCCCTTTCCTAAAGTTACCTGGTTATTGTTGGATAGTTAGGTTGCTTGCGATAAAGATGATTAAAGAAATAGAATTAGTCATGAAGATATCCCAAAGACCTAGCAGATGGTCTGTTGCATCTGGGCCACATAGCTATTGCAAAGAGTCTATACCAAGCTTTGTCTGTATAATGAGGAAATTATATTATATATATATAGAGAGAGAGAGAGAGAGAGAGATACTTTTAATGTTGTGTGCATTTAAAAAACTATGGGAATATAAGGATAAATTTAAAAATATTGATTAGTTTCCAATTATCTTTTGTCATTGTATAAATATTTTCTTAAAAGACAAGAGTGGGATGCCTGGTTGACCCAGTCAGAAGAGCATCCTTCTCTTGATCTCAGAGTTGTGAGTTCAAACCTCAGGTTGGGTGCAGAGATTGCTAAAAAAATAAACTTAAAAAAATGTAAAAAGTAGAATTATTATCATGATAGGACCTTTGGATTTTTTAATGTTGAACTAGTCTTCATTACATACTCACCAGAATGACTAGATGTCTGATAACATCAACATTGGTGAGGATGGGAAGCACTACAACCTTCAAAAGTGTTTGTGGTAATATAAAACTTTGGAAGGAGATTTGGCAGTTTCTTCTAAAGCTAATCATCTACTAAATACATACTGCTAACACTCCAAGACCAAGCAATTTCAATCCTAGTTTTTTTTTTTTTAAAGATTTTATTTATTTGACAGAAAGAGAGAGACAGCCAGTGAGAGAGGGAACACAAGCAGGAGGAGTGGGAGAGGAAGAAGCAGGCTCCCAGTAGAGAAGCCTGACGTGGGGCTCGATCCCAGAATGCTGGGATCACGCCCTGAGCCAAAGACAGATGCTTAACGACTGAGCCACCCAGGTGCCCCCAATCCTAGGTTTTTACCTATGAGAAATGAAAGCATATGTCCACAAAAAGATTGTACAGGAATGTTCCTAGCAGTATCATTCATGGTTGCCTCCAAACTGCAAATAATTTACGTGCCCTTCAGAGAAGAATGGATAAAGAAACTATGGTATATTCATATAATGGGATACTTCTTGTCAATTGAAACTTACAATCAGGATAAACTACTGAAATATGAAATAACATAGATAAATCTCAAATCTTTATGCTGTGTTAAAAAAAGCCTTATACAAGAGTACATATTGTTTGATTCCATTTTTATGAATGTTTGTGGGTGGGTATGAGCATTGACTGGGAGGGGGCATGAGGGAAACTGGTGGTGTGCTAGGAATAATCTTGATCTTAATAGCAGTTCAAAGTAGACAGATATGTGCATTTGTCAAAACTGATTGCGTTTAATATTTATGCATTTCACCATAGGTAAATCTTACTTAAAAAAAAAACCATTACAAACATTGAACTCTAGTCGATATATATGCTGAAGGGGTTAGGAATGAAATGTACTAATGTCTGCAGTTACTTTGAGATGCACCAAAAAATAAGATAAACCTGGTTGGATAGAGAAATGGATGGATACATCTGAGATAAAGCAGATGTAGAAAATGTTAATTATAGAATTTAGGTGGTGGATAATGGGTTTTCACTAAACAATTCTTTCAACTTTTTGGTATGTTTGAAAATTTCCATAATAAAATGTTGGGGGAAAAATGAGTGTTTATTCTAAAAAAGACATTCCTTTTTGGCATTTATTCTAATTCAGGCTAAAGATATGGTTACATTAAAGTTTTTCCTTTTTTGTCCTTTTTACAAATTAAAATTTTGTCTTATCCAGTAACATCATCTTAATTGCATTTAGCTTATTACCTTTACAAATCATATTCCTTGGTTGCCACACGTATAATCCAATGATTAGTTTAATAATATTTATTGGGCACTGTATTCATTTCCTGTTGGTACTATAACAAATTACCACAAACTTCGTAGCTTAAAAACAGCAATGCCAGAAGGCTTCATAGTCAGGCTTTCCCTCTCACCCACAGAATGGCCTGGGCTGAGTCATCTCCTGGCCTCAGCAGCAAGTGAGAACAGATAGGTGTTGACATTCCAGAGCTCTCTACTTCCCCTTCACCACATCCTTCCAGCGAAAAGATAGCCCGTTATGGGGAATGGCTTCAACAGGAAAAACCAGCCATCCCACGTGAAATATTTTTGGTGATTTCAGTGATATTTCCTTAGAAAATGCAAAAATGGAAGAAATCAGAAACTTGAAATTCAGTAGAAGTCTTGCCAAAATAGCACCCAGTCATAGCAGATTTCTAAAAAGAAAACAAAACTATGGCTGTAAAACACTCCCGAAACACAAGGCCGATGTGGGGAGTGGGCACAGGCTCTTCTCACCTAGATGCCCGACCACCCCCTGGAAGCTCAGGGCCAATGCGGCACCCATGAAGGTGGCTTCATCCGACTCCGAATCTGACCCGAGGACCTGTGAGGACAGTCTTCCAGCGACAGCCGAGATAAAACGTCCCAGAGACAAGCTTGGAAAACCAGAGAACCACCCGTGGAAAGTTGGAAAGTATGTCCTCTGAAGCGCATATTTGGGAAGAGAGGAATTTTCGAACACCCAAAGAGAATCTACTAGAAAATTGGATTCTCCAGACAGTCATGAGGAGGAAGTGAAAGAGTTGCTGCGAAGCTTGATGGAATCGCGTAGAGAAAAAGAAACAGGCGAAACAGGCCGCCGGGGCACCACCGGCCGTGAGAAACAGCAGATAAAGGCGCGCTGGTACGATCGGATCCCAGCCCAACCGAGAGCCTTTCCCCGCCCCGGAAGCCGGTCCGCCAATGGCGTCGGCCCGTCCGGCCTTTGGCCGGCGGCGCCTGCGCAGTTGCGGTGGAGAGCTCGCTCCTCACACAGTCGCGCTTCCGGGGTCGCGGCCTCCCGTAGCGTCGCTTCCTTCCTTGCCCTAAGTCTGGACCCTGGACCCTGGGGCTCGGCAAGCCCTCGGCCGCCCGCGGGGGAGCGAATGAGGCGGCGCCTCCAGGCGAGGCGCTCTCCGAAGCCACCCGTGACAGCCCGAACGAAGGCAACCACGGCCAAGCAGCAGGCCGTCGCCGGCAGGACGGCGACACCAGCTTTAGGGTCACGGGGTATTACCACGGGGACTAGAGGGCAGCCTGCGCTGCTCCCTCAGCTTTCTGACCTGTTCTGGTTGAGGGGCCAAGTCAGATTTTTTTCTGTCTTTAAAGTCTTCATCTGGTAACCCTGAGCGGTTACAGAGCAGTAACCCCAAATAAATTCTTCTGGAGCCACGTGCAACGGAAAGGCAAGTCATTCTACTTTTTGTAAAAGAGAAATTTGTCTCCTTTCCTTTTTAAATTCACAAAAGGAAACAAATCTCGAACCAGGCACAGTTAAATATTTCTATTTACAAACAAAACAAAACAAAAACCCTGCAAATATTTATTCTCTCACAATGTGGAGGCCAAGCATCCCAAATCAGTTTCAGTGGGTCAAAATCAAGGTTTCACCTCCCTCTGAGGGCTCTAGGGAAGAATCTGTTATTTCTCTTTTCAGCTTCTGGTAGCTACCAGCATTCCTTGGCTTGTGGCCAAATCACTCCTGTCTCTGCCTCCAGTAATTTTGCCTTTTCCTCTCCTGTGTCAAATCTCCATCTGCCTCTCCCTTACAAGTACACTAGGTACTGTTTTAAGAACCTACTCAGATAAGCCAGAATAATCTCCCCATCCCAAAACCCTTAATCACATCTGCAAAGACCCGTTTTCCATGTAGGGTAACATTTATAGGTTCCATGGATTAGGAGTTATTATCTTTGGGGGGCGTTCTTCAGCCTGCTACAGGCATTTTTTTATGTGCCAAGTTCTGTGCTAGGGCCTAAATAATATTAACATCTAATGGTTTACTGTGTCTCTGGTGCTGTCCTATGTGCTTTACTTTCCTTTTACTAAGGAGATAAAGTGACTTAACATGAACTTATTTAACCATACATTTCTTTCTTGCATATGCCAACTATTAAAGCCCCAACATGCTAGTTTTCTGAGAAATGTGCATTGGGAAATTATATTCTGTTCCAAATAACACTGTCCTATTTGTGTGGAGGATGTTAAAGTTGACAAGATTGTGAATTCCCCTTGGGAAGTGACTTGGCTTATCCATCTTTGTATCCGTATAGTTAGGGGCATAGTAAGGGTTAGTAAATGTTTGTTGAATAGCTAACAGAGCCTTTGCAAACATTATGAAATGTACCCTTTATAAAATCCTTGCAGGTAGATATTGTAATTTCCATTTTACAGAAAAGATTTAGAAAAGTTGAATTACATTCCTAACACCAGGACTGTGTATACAAACACAACTTTGACAGTCTGAGTATCTGAGACATATTTCCATTATCAGTAACTGATTGATTTTGTGCATGAAACATTAAAATTTAGCAAAATTCTCATGTAGCTAAGTCTGTTTTATTATTACACTGTTATTAATCATGTGCAACATAGTTTTAATTTTTAAATTTTTTGAATGGCCAGTTTCTTCTGGATTAAGTCCATAGTGGTGTTAAGAAATGAAAGGAAATTTTCTAAATGATGCAGAATATTTTGATACTTTTCTGTTAACTTAGCCTTTCCCCAGAACTGCTTCAAGCATATCTGGTCTTTTTTTAAATTTAAATTCAATTAATTAACATATAGTGTATTAGTTTCAGAGGTAGAGTTCAGCATATCTAGTCTTTTTTGTAGCTTCTTT